>NC_136430.1:280722443-280939943 GCF_052849685.1 Lactuca virosa
CTTGAAGGGTGGGTACTATCAAATTCAACTGACCCGGGGACGAGTGGAACTCTTCCTTCAACATTCATGAAGGATTGTATAAGTGGTTGGTGATGCCTTTCAGTTTATCAAACACTCCTAGTCCATTTATGCATGTGATGAACAAGTTGTTCAGGCCGTTTATTTGTAAATTTGTGGTCGTTTATTTTGATGACATACTTATTTACAGTGCTACTTTTACTGAGCATGCCGGCCATGTGAGGCAGGCTTTGACTTTACTTCGATGAGATAGTTTCTATGCAGTCGTGAAGAAATGTGTGTTCATGGTCCCTAAAGTCTTGTTCTTGGGGTATGTTGTTTCTGGGGAAGGAATACAGGTAGACGAGTCTAAAGTAGCAGCTGTCAGACAATGGCCAACTCCAACTACCATCACTGAAGCTCAAAGCTTTAATGGTCTTTCTTCATTCTATAAGAGGTTTGTCCCAAACTTTAGTTCTACTATGGTACCAGTTACTGATTGTATGAAAGGGAAGACCTTTACTTGGAACGAAGCACCATAATCAGCTTTCCAATTGGTAAAAGAGAAACTTACTACAACACCGATTCTTGTATTGCCAGATTTTTCTCAAGTTGTTGAATTATACACCAATGCTTCCAAGGTCGGAATTGGAGCAGTTCTAAGTCAAGGGGATGACCGATTGCCTATTTTAGTGGGAAGTTGACCGGGCCAAAGTTGCATTATAGCACTTATGATGTTGAGTTTTATGTAGTGGTCCAAGCTGTAAAGCATTGACGTCATTATCTGTTTCATAAGGAATTTGTTTTGTTTACAGATCATGATTCTTTAAGAAATATTCGTAGTCAAGATAAGGTGTCACAAAAACATGGGAGGTGGATGTCGTTCTTGGAAAAATTCACTTTTATGGTGAAACATAAGTCAGGAATGTCAAACCGGGTGGCTGATGCATTGGGCCAGAGGAATAGTTTGCTAGTTTCCATGATAGTTGGTGTGTTGGGGTTGGATGTCCTCATGGAGCAGCTTACGGTTGATCCTTATTTTTCTATTTTTCTGCAAGGTATACAAGTTACACAGCGGTCTAATATCATGGTGCATGAAGGTTTCCTTTTCAAAGGTAATCAATTGTGTATCCCTGATTCTAGTCTCCGCCTTCAAATCATTAGGGAGTTGCATGGTGAAGGGCATGTCGGGCGAGATCGCACTTTAAATTGGTGCAATCATCTTATTTTTGGCCTACTATAAGGAAGGAGGTGGATAGATGTGTTAAACGGTGTCGAATTTGTCAGGTGTTCATGGGCACATCTATTATTGTAGGACTCTATATGCCTTTGCCTATTCCATCACAACCTTGGGTGCATATCAGCATTGATTTTGTGTTGGGTGTACCATGTACTCAACGGGGAAATGATTCAATATTCATGGTTGTTGATCGTTTTTCTATGGTGGTGCACTTTATTCCTTCCAAAAAGACGACGATCCCTCGGTAATCTTTTGCAGTCTTTTGCAGTCTTTAGTGGGAGATTAGGTGAAGGCCTAGGATCAGAAGCTTTGTCAAGCTGAGTTTCCTCATAATCATGTTATCAACCGAAGTACTGGATCAACCCATTCCAGGTGGTCTATTCTGTTCAGCCACGGGGACCACTTGATTTGATTTTGCTTCCTGTTTCTGGTGTTGTTCCAAAGAAAGTGCAGGATTTTGTTGAAGGACTGCATGATGTTCATAAGGTTGTTCATGACAACTTGGCTCGAGTTAACTCCAAGTACAAGCAAGATGCAGATAAAAAATGAAAACAAGTTGATTTTTAAGTAGGTGACTTTGTTTGGGCTTTTTTGACCAAAGATTGTTTTTCGGTTGGTGAGTACAACAAGTTGTTAGCCAAGAAGATTAGACCAGTGGAGATTGTGGAGAAGAACAATTCCAATGCTTACCGTCTACAGTTGCCTAGTCACATTCGTTGTTCTGATGTTTTCAATGTAAAACATTTTCTTCCTTATTATGGGAATTCTTCAGACAATGACCATGGTGCACATTAGAGGTCAAATTTTTTCTACCCAGGAGGGGATGATGTGGGCCCTAGTGTGGAGGATCAGGCCCTTGCGTTCATAGAGGCCCACGATCATGTGACTAAAGGGGCTTCACAGAAATGGCCATAACTTTGGCTACGTGACTCCGTTTTGGGCATACGACCAGTCAAATCGAAGCTTGGAGCAAGGAGCATGTCTATATAAGTACCTGTAGGGGACTTACCCATTTTTTGAGTCTAGAAATAACTTTCTAAATGGAGTTATGAACAATTTTGTTATTTTTCCTTAATTTTTGGGTTTGTGTATAGCCCTTGGACCTTTAGGGTTTCGTTTTAATTTATGCTTCTTATTTAACTGTTGCAGATGTAATTTTCACGGTCGATGATCAGTTTTATGAACTTCCAATATTCTCCAAAAATTTTGGTGTGTTAAACCAGATTTTTGAAGCCAATCCCACGGTATTCATAGAATCAATGTGCTTTTGAAGAGATTAACCTGGTTATTCTATTAGAATCAACAGGTTCACTCATGTTTATCTTTGTTTATCGTTGTTTGATTTTGCACGTTGCCTCAACTTCTTTCATCTCTGTTCGTTTCTTCTTAGTCCCCCAAGATGGCACGTCGATCACCTGCTTCTTCATTGCTCGATTACCTTGTTTTTTTTAGTAACTAACTGCTTCATTTCCCCTTTGTACACTTCTGATTTGGCTCTTCATTGTTGTTTTCCTTTTTCATTGTGACTTTCTCATCCATACCCTACTTCTATTTCCAGTTAATACTATCCTACTTTTACTTTCAGCCGACTGGTTTTCCTGTAAATGTCTAGTTCTATAGGCGATGATTTTGCTTTAGTTCGTATTCCTGCCACCTCAGTTAGGCCTCCTTTATCTATTATCCTGATTTCCTTGTCGTTAGTTGGTTTTATGCTAATTATACATCTAAACTTGTTCACAAATATAGATGATTTGTCTCTTATAATGTGCCACGTCGCTCGTTCTGTTACCATTGTCAGTGCCTATGTCAAACACTTGTTTTCTTCGAAGTTATTGGTGCTGGCCTTTTGGTTTTATTTAGCTCCATCATGGGAACCGTTGTGATTTCCTTTTACAATTGACATTTTATTTTCGTTTTTAATATCATCAAAACCTTCTTTTGTATTATTTTTACTTTGGACTTGTTGCATTTGTCCTCCCATTCTCTTTTTCGATATCGTTCCTACTCCCGACATCGTATGGAATTTAACCACACCATGAATGGTTGATGTTATGGCCTTGAATTTGTAGATTGTCGTCCTTGCAAAAATTATGTCACATGGTGATGATGCGTTTATGATGACGAAACGTACGAGTTTGGTGTTGTTCCTACCGTTATGGTTATCTATTAGGTGAGTAGTAGCGTAATCATACCTTCTGGCCACACGTTGTATTCGACAAAGCTAATCAGATGGTTCTCTGGTGGCTCGACCTTCTTTTGCAAATATCCTGGCAGTTGTTTATAGAAATGATTGTACATGATGTCGGTGGAGCTTCCACTGACTATGTAAATGTCATTTACCTAATTTTTTCCCCATGAACCCTCTGATTACAATGGGTTTGTCCCCTTTTTGATTGTTATTGTTGTAGTCTCATTCGTCAAATGTGAACTTGTAGTCCTCCAATTCACCATTTATCTCATGTTGGTCTGCTTATCGGAACATGAATATCTCGTTCTTCGCCGGTCCTTTCACCTTTGGGTCAACAGACGATATGCATTCTAGGTGTTTGGACCGAAGTCCCTTTATCAGGTCGGTCAGCTGCCCTAATTGCATATTGTTTTCTAATTCACGACGCAACATAGTACACTCAATGGTGTCATGCCCTGTTGATTAGCGGAACTCACATTACCTTCCTTGGTCCTTATTCCCTGTTTTTTCTCCTGTCCTTCCCCCTCCGTTCTTTTTGTTCTCACCAATTGTTTCCACCTCGTTGTGACCGCTAGTCCTTGTTATTGTGGGGTCATGAATTTGATAGGGGAAACTGTTCGGACGAGGCTGCCCTGTGTTTTGGAACTTCACATTTTCTGAGGCTTGATCCCTTGTATATGGTGCGCAGTTATCCTTTTGATTATTAAGTTTGTCACCTTGGTCGGTTTTTTAGCTTCTCAGACGCCACTTCTTCTAGTTTAATGTAGCGATGGACCCTTTCCATCATATCTTTTCTAGACGTGGGCTGTTTACCCACTAGTTTCTTGAACAGTGCCCTGGTTGTCATCCATATGTAAATGCAACAATTACCATGTTATCCGCTTTCTCCAGGGTGTTAAGTGTGGCTTTATTGAAGCGATGAACGAAAGCACTTAAGGGCTCATATTCTCGTTGTCTACACCCCAAGATGGCTTGGGCATCTGTCATGTATCTTCTTTGTTGGATGAAATGTATGACAAATTCTTCTCTTAACTGATTAAAATAATGTATGATTTCCGCTAGTAAGCTTTTGTACCATAGTCGTGCTACTCCTGATAAGGTTGTTGGGAAGAACATGCACCAATATTTTTCGTCTAAAAAATAGCCGTCCATCGTCCATCTATAATTTTCAATATGATCATCGGAATCTCCCATATTGTCATACTTTGAAATCTTTGGTATGTTTGTTCATGTCGGTAGCTGATATTCTCATATGTTTCTTGCAAAGGGTGAGTTGTCTGACGTCAAAACACGTACGCCATTATCATTTCCAATCAAGTTCCTCTAGCTACTATTATTGCCGGCTACGACATTTTTTGGTCCTCTGGTATAGTTTGCAAGATGTGGGTTTACTAATGTTGAGGGGGCAATATACTTGATAGTGTGTATACGAGAATGGTGGTGGGAATGGTATTTATGGCGACTCTTGATGTTGTGTTAGCGTTGCCGTTGTAATATGTTGTTGTAGTAAGGGTGGTAAGGCTTGCAATGTGAGCTCATTATTCCTAGCCTTCAACTTACTTTGTCTATTTGATATATTCCGCACCCCAGTGCTCAATCTACTAGCTACCTCTATTATTACTAAGATTACATGTCTCTATTTCTTTCCTTTTCTTGATGTCTGGTCACTAGGCTCTTCTTTTGGTTGGCTACTTAGTCGAGTAGATAGTAGTGCGGGTGGTCGTGATAAGGAGGCTATCGTTAGCCTCGTCATTGGTGTTGTTTCGGTAATTGGCATAAATTCTATGATGATGGGACTAAAAGGTGAATCAGACTGAGGGCGTGAGGTAGGTTGTTTTCTTGTATTTTTCAATCGGATGGCGCCAATGTTGCTATGTAGAATTCTTGGTGTATTGTTAGCTATCCTTCTGGGACTTCGTCTAATGAACACTTAGGAAATCACGATGCATAAAATGAACAAGTGCCAGGTTTGAAATCCATATCGAGGGGTGGATCTCGATATTGCTCTTTGAGGCCTAAGTCAAATATCGTTGTGTACATTGTAGAAATATGTTTCTTCGAATTGCATACTTTTCAGAGATAAGATTACCTTTTTTATAGGTGAAGTCCAGTCCAGTTCATAGCTTTCCCATTTGTGTCTCGCATTGATCCGTAGTCACAAGGGTAGAACCCTTTAATAAAATAATCCTACCTTTTTCGTGTTACATGGGATGTTATACAGAAGATTCACCATGCAGATTATCGACTTGGCCTGTTAAGTTGGTTTCTGGCATGTATTGTGTGTTTGGGCTTTTCGTTTATTTTGGTTTCGTCCTTTGTCGTCCTGCTACTGTTTGGGTCGCTCCTCATACACCATTACAACTCTGGATAAGTATCAATGTAATCCCTTTTTCAGTAATAATACTTTCTTTGTTATGTTATTTTTGTGCTTGTTCTATATATTCAATGATTGTGATCCATGACATCGACCCACCGCCCTACGTTTCCGTCGTTGGCTGGGGGAGTGACATTCCTAAAATACCAGGCTTTCTCATGACACTCTTAATTGGATAGTTAGTTCTAACACAAATATGTTGACTTTGAAAATAATAATGTAGCTTAGTTGAAGCGTAAATATAAGATATGCTTGGTTTTTTAAGATGTGATATTTGGCATTAACATCCAAGAAACTCTTGCTTACGTAATACACTTGATTTTGAGGACCATCTTGTTCCTTGACAAAGATTTGACTTGTTTCATTCTTGGATACTGCTGGATATAGGAATAATGGTTCTCCATCCTCAGGGTTAGCATACAATGGAGTCAAAGATAGGTAATTCTTAAGCTCTTGGAATGATTTTTCGTTGTATGTTGTTAGCTCGAACTTTTTATTCTTTATTAAGATATCTTTTAAAGGTTTGCATATTTCAGATGCAATAGAAATGAAACTGTATAGAGTTGCAATGCTACCTGTGAACCTGTAAATATCTTTGGTTGAAGATGGATATTGCAGATTCAAGGTAGCCTTAATTTGTTTTATGCTAGCTTCAATTCATCTTTTTGTCACCATTTAGCCCAAGAATTTTCCAGTTTTTACGCCAAAATGGTATTTGGACGGGTTGAGCTTCATGTTGAATTTGTCCAATGTAACACTCCAAGATTCATAAAAATTAAACAATTTTAAAATCAACCATCAACCAATCATTGTTTACAAAAAGTGTCAATGTTTCAAAAGCAATATTCAAATTCAAATTTTTCCCAAGACTCAGTGACATAAAACAAGAAGATGTGCACGATCACGCCTTCACTTACCCACGATCTGTAGAAGTACCTGAAATAATAAACTAAAACTCTACGCCAAAGCTTAGTAAGCTTCCCCCAAAATACCAGCACACAACATATAATAGCATATACTGGGTCCACAGCTAACAGACTGGATTACCCCTGAGCCCATAGTATGAAATCCTTGAATTTGCAGAGAGTAAATGAACCATCAGAAAAATGTAGATATGACATTGTATCTTCAATAAAAACGGATTTATAAGAGAATGAATGTAGATCTGATGTGAGAAAATACAGATCTAACAAAAAGTATTCAAAAACTCTTCAAAAACCCTTCAGATCTAGGACGTTTCTGTTGGGTTATGAGCATTACATCAATCCTATGGTGCACATGCAAACCTTAATGCTTGGATCTAGTTTTTCTAATTGTACATACAATAATTGTCCAAGACTTGCAAACCCTAATCTAGCATACTACAAAATCGAAATCAACATAAATAAATAGTAAGAATGTTACCTTTCAATTGAAGCTTGAAGATCTTGAGCTTTTGAGAACTTTAACACCTCAAGTCTGATGCCTCTAGTAGATCACAAACACCAAAACAATTGGAGAATGCAAGAGAGAGAGGGAGAGGGCACAAAGTCAGCTCTGGATTCCTTCTAGGGTTTCTGGTAGCCGAAATTGTGAAACAAAGGGTTCCTTATATAGGTGAGGAACTAGGGTTTCGGTCAAAGACCCAATCCATTTGCTTAGGCTATAAGCAGCCCATAGGAATATTCCAGAACCTTAGCCTTGGACGAATTCTTATGGGCTATCCATAAGATTTCGTCCACCCCTATCTTTAGGGATCCTCAGCCCATATTGCAACTATCACATAATTACAATATCAGTCCCCTTAATTCAATTAACCTCTTTTGACCACAAAATTAATTCTAAATTAATTCTTGACCAATGTTAATTAAATAATATGATTTCTCTTTTAATATACTATTCAAATAATATATTAATAAACCATAATAACCTCTTTCTCTATTATTCTTCCAGTCAAGTTGCTTTGGTAAAGGCAACCAAAAAGGACCATGCTACAACCGGGTCAAGTACATACCAAATATAGTTATGGCTTAGACACCTAATCCAACAGTCTCCGACTTGGATAAGTCTAATAACTATAAATGCAAGTACGACTTCAAAAATCCGATTAGCAATCGTAGTTCTCAAAAGCTTCTGTCGAACTCTGACACGTCCTATAGATAAGGGATCGTATAATCCTCCGTTCTCAAGATATCGTGTGGACAATCACATGGAACATAGTCATACTTATTGTCCAACAGTTTGTTTCTCGATCTCTGATTTTTCTGACATAGAACTTAATTAAACACATCAATTCAGTCCTGACCGGGCCCGGCACATAAGTCAAAAAAAATCATCGAGGGGCCTAAGATATCGCTTATAGCCTCGTAAGATAAAAGGATCAGATAAACTTCGACTTATATGCGTATACTATTTACTCATCAAATCGTACACAACAATGTGTTTTATAACATCAAGTTACTGATGCGTTTACGCATTATCAATGCACAACCGAATCATAAACAACAACTCATATATTTAGCTTTAAGGACTATATGATATTATCTTCTCACAATCACTCGTGATTAAATTCCATGAAGTGATTCATGTGAGCGTGGGTTTAATCCAATACTCAAATCATATTTCATAAGCACTCATCAATGTTGCAGCAAACTTTTGCTATGTCTAAACGCTTAGACAATCTACAAGCCAATTCCTGACAGTCTTCCTTCATACTTACTTCCAACATATGATCGACTGTGGATAGTTTAAATAATCTTATTATTTAGGAAGTCAAAACGTGCAAAGTGAAACAATAGTAAACAATTAACATAAGATAGTAACATTACTTATAAACAATACTCTTTTATTTAATCATCAAATGTTAATTACAATTTATCTATTACAAGTTTCTAAAATCTTTCTAATCACAAAAACTAATATCGTCCTTCAGCCCAATGCTCCTAGCGTGTTGCAAGTGCTTAACCCTACTCAGTCCCTTCGTAAGGGGATCTTCTGGGTTATCATCTGACGATACCCTCTTTACTACGATGAGTCCCTCTTCTACCCGATGTCTAATGAAATGATATTTTCTGTCGATATGCCTGGATCTGCCATGATCTTTCGTTCCTTGGTTAAGGCAACCGCACCTTCGTTATCGTAGAAAATCTCCATAGGCTCCTTTATGGCCGGTACAACTCCAAGGTCTCCGATGAAGTTCTTTAGCCATATTGCCTCCTTCGATGCTTTGCTCGCTGCTATGTACTCTGATTCTCATGTTGAATCAGCTACGGTCTCCTGCTTGGAACTTTTCCATGTCACTACTCCTCCATTTAAGGTAAAGACCCAACCCGACTGAGATCGGAAATTATCCCGGTCAGTCTGAAAACTAGCGTCACTATACCCTCACACTCTCATTCATCGCTCCCACCAAGGACAAGAGCCAGTCTTTAGTCCTCCACAGGTACATAAGAATGTTCTTTACCGCAGTCCAATGAGCTCTACCAGGGTTCCCTTGATATCTGCTGACCATGCTCAAAGCAAAGTCCACATCAGGGTGAGTACACGTCATAGCACACATGATCGAGCCAACAACGGAAGCATAAGGTACTTGACTCATTTCTGCTATCTCGACATCAGTACTCGGACTCTGAGTCTTACTCAACTTGGTATTTCTTTGGATTGGTAACTCCCCTTTCTTGGAATTTCCATGCTAAAACGTTTCAACACTTTATCCAAGTAAGTACTTTGACTAAGTCCTATTAGCCTCTTACTCCTATTTCTCAATATCCTTATCCCTAGAATATAGGAAGCTTCTCCGAGGTCCTTCATAGCGAAGCATTTCCCAAGCTAGGACTTAACCTCCTGCAGGATTGGGACATCGTTTCCTATGAGCAGTATGTCATCCACATACAAAACGAGAAAGCTAAATATACTCCCACAGGCTTTGACATATACACAAGACTCATCCTCGCTTCTTGAGAAACCAAACTCTTGGACTCTCTCATAAAAAAAAAGATTTCATCTGCGATACGCTTGTTTTAATCCATAGATGGATTTATCAAGCTTACACACTCTATTAGGGTGCTTCACATCGACAAAACCCTCTGGCTGACTCATGTAAACATCTTCAGCTAACTTCCCATTAAGGAAAGCGGTTTTGACATCCATCTGCCATATTTCATAATCTTGAAATGCAGCTATGGATAGCATAACCCTTATAGACTTAATCTTCGCCACTGGTGAGAAGGTCTCATCATAGTTAACTCCAGGAGTTTGAGTAAAGCCCTTCGTAATCAATCCCGCCTTATATGTGTGTACTTTCCCATCCATGTCAGTCTTCTTCTTGAAGATCCATTTGAAACCGACCGTCTTACGACTTGGCACATTGTCAACCAAGTTCCAAACTTGATTTTCATACATGGAGTGAATCTCGCTGTCCATAGCCTCTTTCCATTTTGCAGACTCCGGGCCTGCCATGGCTTCCTTGTAGTTGTTAGGTTCATCCGAATTTATTAGTGTGATATCACTAATTAACGTATCACCTTCAGTAGTAATATGGAAACCATAAAACTCAGGTGGAACACTAACTCTACTGGAACGTCTAAGAGGTAGGGACTCGTCAATCGGTTCAAAATGAGTTTCCTCCTCGGGTTGAGCGCCAGTGTTAGAGGTTCCTTCATTGCTTGATTCTTGAAGCTCTTTAAGATCAATTTGCCTCCCACTGTCCTCCTGGCATATGAGTTCTCTTTCTTGGAAAACCCCTCTCCTCGAAACGATGACAACATTGTCACTCGGTCTATAGAAGAGATATCCAAAGGAATTTTGTGGATAGCCGATGAAAATACACCGCTCATTACGAGGCTCAAGCTTGTCGTGAGTCTCTCGTCTTACGAAAGCCTCGCAACCCCAAACCTTGATATGTGCCAACGAGGGGAACTTTCCCTGTCCACATCTCGCGAGGTGTTTTGGCAACCTTCTTAGTTGGGACTAGATTAAGGATATGGGTGGCAGTCTCTAAGGTTAACCCCCAGAATAAGATAGGTAACGAAGCTCGACTCATCATGGAAAGAACCATGTCCAACAAGGTTCGATTGCACCTCTCAGCCACACCATTCAACCGTGGTGTCCTAGGTGGCGTCAATTGCGAAACGATTTTGCATTCCTTGACATAGTCTTGGAATTCACTACTAAGGTACTCACCTCCTCGATCGGAGCGGAGCATATTATTTTTCCTGCCCAGCTGATTCTCCACTTCTTGCTTAAACTCTTTGAACTTTTCAAAGGTTTCTGACTTGTGTTTGATTAACTAGATATACCCATATCTGCTATAATCACCAGTAAAAGTCACATAGAAGCAGTTTGCATCCCTTGTGGTGGATCTAAAGCGTCCACATACATCCGTATGTATGAGATCCAATAAACCCTCACCCTTTATCAAGAGCCAGTGAAGGGTGACTTGGTCATCTTTCCAAGCAAACAAGATTCGCACGTGTCATCCGATTTGAGGTCAAATGACTCCGACACTCCATCCTTTTGGAGTTGGGCTATGCGCTTCTTGTTGACATGTCCAAGATAACAATGCCACAAGCATGATTTGTCCAAACCATTGGACGAATCAATGTGCAACACATTATTTCCTAATTTGTCTACAACATTCACAGTTTCATATACTCCATTAGAAGGCAATGCTTCAAAATAGAATGTGTTGGGGTACAAAGTTATTCATGATTGACTTTGTAAATGTTTGACTTTTGTAGACCCACTTGCATGTGGTGCATTAGCCTTGTGACATGAGATAGAGAGTGAGAGAGAGACATGTAAACACCTCTATATAAGGTGGGTTTAGTCCACTTGTAGAGGTGTCCTTGAGAGGTGTAAAAGTTGAGTGTGTAAGTGTGTGTTATTTATGTTGACTAGATCTATGTCCTTTTTTGTAACACAATACATAATCAATACATCTCTTTAACACCCAAATCACCATGCTCATTGTGCAATCTTTAATTCCACATGCCCAACCATGTTCTTTAGTCACTACAATTGGTATCAGAGTGGGTCTTCGAAGATCAACGTGATTTTTGAAGAACGATTCTCGGTTTGGCAACTTTTGTCACAATTGAAGCATTTTTGGTGAGTCTCTCTCTATGATCTCTCTTAATAATTGAATCGTGTGTTACGTTTTTGAATTTTGATCAATTTGTTTCGTTGAATCTAATTCGTTTTTACCCCATTGGTGATTCAACAATATTTTTTTAAAAAGATCAAGTCTAAATCTGAATTCAAAAGATTTAATTCATTGCTATTCATTGATCCAAGTTTTAAAGCCCAATTTCTGATCGATTACTGTTCATGACCTCGATTTGAGCCCAATATTTGAGATATTACTGTTCATGATCAATTTGTGAACCCAAATTCGTTTACAGCGTATGATCTATTAAACTCGTTCCTGATATAGTCCCTCGCTTCAAATGGTTATACCATAGAACTCACACGCATCTGTTCTTGCTTCTTAATCAACTGCATTTGATTATTCTTCTCGTTTTCTCGATAATTTTTTTTTCTTCTTTCTTTGAGTTGATTTCGATTAATAATCAGATAATGTGTTACGATTTCATGTGATTTGGTACATGATGAAATCGATTTCATATGAGTTCAAGTGAAGAAATTGTCAAATTTGATGTCTGATTTTGATGAACTAGTACAAAGAACACATAGATATGATGAAGAACATTTGGATAATCAAGTTCTGATCTGAAATTTGGCTTTAGAAACATAAATTTCATGTTTGTTTACAGTTGATTTCGAAAAGTCAAACTAAGCAGAAAGTCAAAGTCGAGACTTAAAGTAATGAATTGTTGAATTGGATATCGAAATCGTTTGTTACAAGATGAATATGGGCTGTTGATGTCGACATCATACTTAATTTGGGATTTAATCTCGAAAATTTGATGTGTTCTTGTTTGTGTGTAAAGGACGGTGACATTAAACCGCCTTCAATTGTTAATCTTGTGTCAAATAGTCAAAAGTCACTGATGTCGAGTCGATCTTCACTGAAAAGTGAAGATTTGGGAACGATGTTGAGATTTTAGTTTGATTGTCGATGATTTGGGGACGAGCAAACAGAGACTTGGCAAACAACTGGAAAGAGTTGGGAATCGATGTTCGAAGGAATTGAAGATGAGTAAGAAATCTATGTTTGTTAATAGATGGGTTGATAACGAACAAATGATGTATGTCGATTGTTGATTTGGAGTCGATCGATCGAAGCCTTTTGTGTGATGATCGATAAGTTTGATTTTGGGAAGAATTGTGTTGATGTCGAAGACTATTTGGATTTGGTACTCTATGACTTGGATTTTGTCAATAAAGTTGAATATGTTCATAGTCTTGTGTTGGGGTTATAGATCGAAGGCTGAGTTGATGAATTAGGTTGGAGTCGATTTGATAAACAGGTGGCTGACGAAGGATTGATAATGGTCGAGGTCGTGATAACGAAATCGATTTTGAGGATTAGTTCACGAATTCTTGATGACGAACAGATGGTTTGGGGATAAACAAATATTGATTGGTGTATAAGGAACGAAGGCTGTGAATTCGTTTGAAGAAAGCCGATATTTGAAATTGAAGTATTAATGTCGAATATTTCCAGTTTGTTTTCGAAGCTTTGGCACTTGCAGTTGATGTCAATGATTTTGGGAAGGCAACGAAATGTCGATTCAGAGAGTAAATGAGAATGGTTCAGACGAGATTCAGAGGCTTCGTATGCCTTCGATTTCGTTAATCAGAGGGAAAAAATTTCGTTAATTTGGTGCTTTGATTGAATCTAACGAAGGGGAGAGAGAAAATTTTGGTGCTGTGAATTCGTACGAAAGGTGTTATAGATTTTTAACGAAGGGGAGAGAGAAAATAGGCAGATGATTTTGTACGAAGGGGTAATGAATATTAACGAAGGGATGAAGAACAAAATTTCGTTAAAGGTGAATCCGTATCATTGGACAAAAGTTTCGTATATTGCCCTTGAAGTTTCGTTAGTTTAACACTTTTTCCAAACTTTCGACTATTGGATAAAAACTTCATTAGTTTTGTAAAGAAAAAGGAGAAAGTTTCGAAAACAGCCCCTAACCTTTCGAATGTTTGGCAACTTTGACAATTGGGGTTATTCTTCGAAATTTTTGGAGGACAAAAGGGCAGAATTGCCGAAATTAGTCTTGAGGTTTCGAAAAATTGACTGTTCGTATCCAATTTCGAAAAAGTACTGATTTTGCTGAGAAATTGAAGAAAATGCATTTCAGGCCCATGTAATTTGTGCAAATTGACGCTTTCTACCCAGCTTTGGAAAAGGGGGAGAGTTTTGTATTTTTGGTTGTTTTGGGCGCACCCGGTCACTGCAGAATTTTGAAATTGACAATTTCTACCCATTTTTGAGAAATTTTGTCAAAGGCGGTCCGTGAACGAAGCTAAAAATTGAAGATTTTTTGGGTTTTTCGGATTGAAGCACAAAGTTTATGCCACATGTTAAGGGGGAGTTTTGACACGAAAAATTCCGAATAGAGCACGTTCTCTTTCCTTGAAGGTTTTATAATCAAATTTCGATTATAAAAAGGGGGAGAAATTTATATGGGAATTCGAACTTGAATTTTTCATATTACGCGGATTTGAAGACCGAAGTGACCTTGAATTTTTGAAGTACACGAAATGAAGCGATTGGAGATTCGGAAGTGATTTCATTTCGGAATGGGTTTTGTTTTATTGAAGTTTTTTGGGGTGTGCTTTTGTGCTCAACTTTTGGTGATCAATTTGGAGTTTGAGAAGCTCGTGATCATTCGTTGATGCTCGGTTTGTATGGTTTCACATCCTAGAGCCCAAATTGAAGAATCATGGAAGAATTGAAGATTGAAGTTCGTTTCGACATGTGTCACCCTTGAGGCTCGGATCACGTAGTTGCTCGAGTTTGGAAGATTTGAAGCGGGTCATTCATTCCTAACTTTGAGGGGGAGAATGTGGGGGTACAAAGTTATTCATGATTGACTTTGTAAATGTTTGACTTTTGTAGACCCACTTGCATGTGGTGCATTAGCCTTGTGACATGAGATAGAGAGTGAGAGAGAGACATGTAAACACCTCTATATAAGGTGGGTTTAGTCCACTTGTAGAGGTGTGCTTGAGAGGTGTAAAAGTTGAGTGTGTAAGTGTGTGTTATTTATGTAGACTAGATCTATGTCCTTTTTTGTAACACAATACATAATCAATACATGTTGGGTTTTATAGTGTTGCGTCATGGGCTCGGTCCTCAGCCCAGTCTTCCTATCCAGTTTGGGCCTGTCCAACTGTGATTGTTTTGTTTAGGGTTTGGTATTTAAGGTGCATGCATGCAACCTTAATCAGTAGTGCTTTTGATAATTATTGTTTTGAGTTGTACTACGAAACCCTAGCTCGCCTCTACAGTGGAAGTTCTTTGTCGAGCTCTGCTGAGGCGTGACTACGTTTGAATCATTCAGCATTATTTGATTCCGTGTTGTGTTCTCTGTGTTTATTTGATTTTATTGTTTAATCTGTTGAAGATCTAATCGATCTAAGAGTTTTTCAACTCAACAATTGGTATCAGAGCAGGAGACTGTATAATTCATACACATCTCTTCTGTTGAAGAAGATCTTAGGGTTTTCCGCTTAGATTAATATTTATAGAGCCGTCATCTGCTATTGACGTGGTTCTTTGAATATTTGATCTTACCCTAACGTTATTTACAAGTCTGATCTTAAGCAGGTTTAAACAAGCTTCAACATATCCATGGACGATTCTCAGTCAAACCCAATCAACATCTCAAACAGCATAGGATCAACAACAAGGATTCCTATCTTATACACTCAAGATTATGAAGTCTGGGCAAATCACTTTGAAGACTACGTGATTGGCTCAGAAGATAATGGATACTTAATCTGGGAGGCGATTACTGTTGGTCCTTTCGTACATGCAAGCACCTCAAGAGTTGTTAAAAATCAAAAGGAATATAATCAACTCATCAGTGACGTGAAAGATATACCTCAGGACGAGAAAGAAAAGTTTCAATGCAACATCAAAGCTTTAAGAATGATAAGGTTTGCATTACAGTCAGACACATTTCGGCTGGTGAGCTCATGTACGACAGCAAAGGAAATATGGGTCAGGTTGAAGGAACTGTACTCTACGGATGAAGATCTTGAGCACTCTATCCAGACCCTACTACTCTCAGAATTTGGTGACTTTAAGCAGAAGCCTGAAGAGAAGCTAGTTCAATCCTTCGATCGCTTCAATCATCTCTTAAGCAAGATGATTAAACATGGAATCAAGAGAAAGGTCATTGAACAAAAGGTGACATTCATGAATGGGCTTAGATCGGAATGGATGGCTGTAGTGTCAACAGTGAAGGCTCATGAACAGTTCAAAAGTTATTCTTTTGCCAAATTGGTGGGAATACTTAAGTCACACGAGAGTGCCTTGACTAAAGAAGCTAATGTGGTTTCTGGCATGGGATCATTGGCTCTAATATCCAAAGGTAAGAATGCTGCTGAGGAAGAGGAAGATTTAGATCTCTCTGAATATGATCTAACAAGCGAAGAGTATTCTCTGATGGTGTCAAATCCCAAGAAATTCATCAAGAGAAGATTTCCAACAAACCAAAACCGAAACTGGCAAGGCAGTTACAGTGCAGAGAAAGCAAATAAGGAACCGAAAAGTGTTTCTCAGACGGAAGAACCGAAGAAGGAAATGAAACTTGGAGGTGACTCGGGCTTTACCTGTCACTACTGTGGAGGCAAAAATCACTTCGCAAAAGACTGCATGCTCACAAAGATGTCTGAGAAGAACGAAGATGAGGACGAGGAAGCGAACCTCACAAGGCGTTTGGAGGAAATCAGGAAGAAGAAAGCAGGATCTAACAACACCATGAATGCTCTTATTGTGCAGGGAAATACGATTGATGATGAATTTAGAGGCGTTGAAATTTGGTCGACTGATTCAGAGGACGAAGAAGTAAGGAAGCCAACTCATGGCAAGGCTCTGTTGGTGAAGGAAGAGGACAATACAGGAAGATGTTTGATGGTGACGTCTGGAGTGTCACACATGCAAGGCTATACCACTGATGGAGGAAATGATGGAGAGAAGGAAAGAGAAGACCGTTTTTTCGCTGCAAAGCCTGTCAGTCAGCAGATCAACGATTGTGACGAGTTGATCCAGAAGGTACAATCTATTCTTATCTCTCTGAAAATTCCAATATCTGACTACGAAAATGAACTTAATAATTTAAAATCTAAATTTTCTAGTTTAAGTGGAAGTTTAACTCAAACTCGCGTCACAAACTCTAACCTAACTGATCAAATCAGCAGGGTGTCATCGAAAAGTGAGGAGAGGCGAATGTGGATTGAGCAGAAGGAGAAGGAGTTGATTAGGTCTAGGGATGAAACAATTTATTTGCAAAGAGATAATTTGAAGCTTTTAAAACAACGAAATGTGTTTTGTTTAATTGCTAAGCGTTTATACACCAATATTACTCAATTCCATCTTGATTGTGAGATAGGGAAGAAGATACATCGTATGATTTTACCCTTCCTTGAGTTAAAGGAGGATGAAATCGATGCCGACGCATACGACTGTGAAAATGTTGTTTCTTCTGAGGATATTTCTCCTGCCTACAGAATCGGTCTTTACAAAATAGAGTCCTTTATAAAGTCCAAAGACCATAAGGACATGCTCAAAAATTTGTTGGATGAAAATGACAAATTGAAAATCCAAACTGAAACTGTACATAAATTTGACTTGTTGAATGCTAAGTTGAGTTCAGAAAATAAAATTGTTGTTGAAAGTACTTCTGAATTCGATGAGGATGATGATATGAGTGACATTTCTGTAGATGATGTGGTTGATTGTTCAGAATTTGTCAAGAACGAACCCGAAACTAACAAAAATCTTATTTCTGAAAATTCGGTTGAGTTTGCTCGTTTATCCAAAGACAAGACCAAAGTCCTTAAAGAAAATGCCATTGTGTATCAAAAGGTCCAAACCACTCCAAATCAGGTATACAAAGTCAATGGAGTTTCTTTGCAACAAACAGCCGAACTGACAGCAATTGTTGCAGAAGATAATGCTGAGGGCTGTGATGAACATTTCTGGTCAGCACCCATTGACAATGCAGATGAAACTGTGGGTTTGTCTCAGAAAACTTCATGGAGAGTGAAAGGAAGATATGTAGCCGAACCTCTTAATGATCCTACTCATTTTGATGAGCCTAGTACAAGTGGTACCAAAAAGCCTTCAGCCGAACAAGTCGCAGTCTCAAGAGAAACCTCTTCACTTAAAAGTGAAGCTTATGCTCCAAAATCTGAGAAAAAGGCTAACATTCACAGAAATCCAAAATAGGTGAAAGATCGAAAGCATCAAAGGAATGTGGGGTACAAGAAAAACCTTACTAAAAGGAAGCAGTTCTGGCGTTCTCAAAATCCCAACTATGTTCGCTATGAAAAATCTTCTAAGCAAAAGGAGGTAGGAAAAGAAAAATCCAGCACTCACACTCATG
The DNA here is from genome assembly GCF_052849685.1 of Lactuca virosa. Lineage (NCBI taxonomy): Eukaryota > Viridiplantae > Streptophyta > Magnoliopsida > Asterales > Asteraceae > Lactuca > Lactuca virosa. The sequence continues at coordinate 280,740,749 of NC_136430.1, forward strand.
GCAAAAACAACCGAAAACAGAGTTTCGGTCCTCAACATCAAACCAGCCGAAAGCAGAGTTTCGGTCCTCAAAATCAAACCAACCAAAAGCAGAGTTTCGGTCCTCAACATCAGACAAACCGAAAACAGAGATTCGGTCTGCCAAAGGATGTCAACCAAACACAAGGCTTCGGTTCTCGAAATGAGAAAAACCGAAAAGGTGGTTTCGGTTCCAGTCTAAGCAGTGAGCAGAAACGAAAGGCAAGCAATCTTCACTCTCAATCACAAACGAGCCATATCGAAAAGGCTAATTTAGTTTCCAAATCTCATTTTCCTAGCCCTAACCTCCTCTCACAGAATAATCAAAAAGGAAAAGGAAAAGGAAAAGGTCAATACTCAACCTCCTCCCGAACCCAAATCAACAGCTGCATCGAAGGTTAATGTAGCTTCGGTCAGAAAAAGGGATAAAAAGAAGAAGAAAATTGGAGAAGATGATGAAAATTATGATGACGATGATGATATTGAAGATATTTTCAGAGCAGATCCCACTAACCCTTTTCAGAAAACAAAACCGACTGATAAGGAGCTTGAAGAAAAGCTTATGAGGGAATCGGTAGAGCTTGAAAAGAAGCAGAAAGAAAAGGAGCTCTTGGAGAAAAAGAAGTCGCTCTTTCCTGAATGGACCATTACTTCGCTCCAGAGAGAAGCTATAGATGAACCGAGTACTCATTGGCTCGAACCTGTAATGTCGTTCGGCCTTGAAAACTCGAAGGACGATCAATTTGATATGCCAATCACTCGAAAGGCATTTATCTTTCATTGCTTTAACTCCACTGTTGCCATTCCTTCTCCGGACCCAAAGGTAGATCGGGATCTGTTGGAGTTTTATCTGGAATTCGCTCAGCCACAGTACCTGACATGGAGCTCAAATAAAATCACTACTGTCAAGGTGCTGAAGCCTTATTCAGCTGGGAAATTTGTCAATGTCAAATTCAAAGTGACTCGAGGCTCTGAAGACTCGGTTCATAACGTTTCCCTGGCTGATCTACCGAACCTTAACGCTCACGACTGGATACTCCTCAACAACATTCTGCTGTCCAATCCTCAGGAGTATCAGCCGATAATAGACCATATCAAGCGAATGCTTGTTTGCTACATTCATGAAGTAGCGAAGATGGACCAAGAAATCGCCTCTGCCATTCACAAGCGTCCGACGATCAAACCTTCTGGCAGGATTGGCAATGTGAATGTTATGGTCAAGGGTAAAATCGATCCCCAATTTCACACTGTGATGTTCGTCAGGGGTGAAAAGCAAAAAATGTATCTTTGCTCTTTGTGATAAGCACCTATTCTCAACTGCTTGCTTGGAGCATATTTTGGAGATAATCCACAAGTGCAATCAGAATTCTACAGCTGACAAGAAGTTGTTTACTGACATGCTACGATGGTACATTCAGTTTCGGCAGACACTTCTTGCTATTATTCCTAGGCTGTTCAAAGTTGTGAAGACGGTGAAAGCTACTCAACAGAAATAATCTCTCGCCTCATTCGACACAAAGGGGGAGATTGTTGGGTTTTATAGTGTTGCGTCATGGGCTCGATCCTTAGCCCAGTCTTCCTATCCAGTTTGGGCTTGTCCAACTATGATTGTTTTGTTTAGGGTTTAGTATTTAAGGTGCATGCATGCAACCTTAATCAGTAGCGCTTTTGATAATTATTGTTTTGAGTTGTACTACGATACCCTAGCTCGCCTCTACAGTGGAAGTTCTTTGTCGAGCTCTGCTGAGGCGTGACTACGTTTGAATCATTCAGCATTATTTGATTATGTTTTGTGTTCTCTGTGTTTATTTGATTTTATTGTTTAATCTGTTGAAGATCTAATCGATCTAAGAGTTTTTCAACTCAAAAAGGAAAAGAAAAGCTTTGTCCAGCAAATTCAAAGGATTCGTCAACTAAGCCTAATGTTGATCGAAAGTATGCTAACGTAAATTACACATATTCGGCAACTCCACCTAAAAATAAAATCAGAGTTTTCACCCTAAAGAGAAAAGATGAAACAACGCTAATAAAAAGAACCTTTTTAGTTGATATTTCACTTACAAATCCCTGTTCTGTAAAAAGCTCACGAGGACCCAAGACACTTTGGGTTCCTAAATCTGCTTAATTTTTGCAGGTTATACGTGACGAGCAGTTTGATGATGAATGGTACATAGACAGTGGCTGCTCGCGTCACATGACAGGTAGAAGGGAAGAACTGAGGGAGTTTCGGTCTCTTGCAAATGGTGGAACTGTCAAATATGGTAACAACTCCTATGGCACGATCAAAGGATATGGTATGATTACCAATGGCGAATTCTCGATAACAAAAGTGGCATATGTTGAGGGTTTGCAACACAACCTTATCAGTGTTTCTCAACTGGTGGTTGGAACTGGTCTAAAAGTGTCTTTCGATGACGAGGGTTCAGAGATTACTGAAAAGAAGTCAAACAATGTTCTGCTGTAATCAAAGCGAAAAGGAGAAATGTACCCTTTGAATCTCAATCCCATACGGGGAAAACCAGCAATCTGCTTGCTATCAAAGGCTAATTCAAACGAAAGCTGGCTTTGGCACCGAAGACTCTCCCATCTGAACTTTAAAGACATCAACAAATTGGTGCTTGGAGATCATGTTCGGGGTCTTCCTGTTCTGAAATTCGATAAAGAACACCTCTGTGCTGCATGTGAAATGGGGAAGCAAAGTCGACAGAGTCATCCTTCTCGCGTCAACACAAAAATAATTAAACCACTTGAATTGCTTCATATTGATTTGTGTGGTCCATCTTCAATCGAAAGTGTTGGGGGCAACAAGTATATACTTGTCATTGTAGATGACGTCTCCCGATTCACCTGGGTATTCTTTTTAAAACAGAAATCAGAGGCCACTCCTAAACTAAAGCTCTTCATCATGCAGGTTGAAGTCCAGTTGAGAAAGGTTGTTCGTAACATAAGAAGTGACAATGGGTTGGAGTTTAAGAACAAACAATTCGAAGAGTTTCTTGCAGAAAAAGGGACAACTCACAACTTCTCGGCCCCATACACTCCACAACAGAACGGCATTGTCGAAAGGCGAAACCGCTCTCTGAGTGAAGCAGCCCGAACAATGCTGAGCTTCGCTTCACTACCTCTGTATTTCTGGGCTGATGCCATTGCTGCTGCTTGCTTTACACAGAATAGATATTATCTCAACAAATGTTTTTCGATCACTCCTTATGAGATCTTAAACAACCGAAAGCCAAATGTCAAGTTCTTTCATGTGTTCGGTTCAAGGTGCTTTATCTTTAATTCAAAGGAGCACTGAAATAAGTTTGATGTGAAAGTAGATGAGGGAATCTTTCTAGGTTATTCCTTAACCTCCAAAGCATATAGGGTTCTCAACAAACGATCAAAGAAAATCGAGGAGATCTATTATGTTACATTCGATGATAATTACGTCAAGAGGCTCAAAACCACCGAAGGTTCTGCTGGGGACATATTTCCAAACTCTGGTCAGGTTACAATACCTATTTCAAACCTATTTGAACAATACATGCTGCTGTTTGATGAGCCCGAAAAGGCTATTCTCTCTGAATCCAAAGCTGCAGACAACAAGGTAGATAACTTGAAGAAGATAATCGATGACGCTGCAGCGAATATGGAGGAAGAACAATCTATGGAATCCGGCAGATCAGACACGAGTGACCCTCAAAAGGATTACTCTCAGTCTCAGGGGGAGGGTTGGTCTGATCTTCCCAATCAAGATCCAACATTCCAGGGGGAGAATTCTACAACCGAAAGTCTAGTCCAAATGGAAAATTCTGATCCTGAAACTGAGGAAGTCTCAGCTTTCGAAGTAAAGAACTCTAATCCTGCGACTGAGGAGGTATCATCATTTGAGGGGGAGAAGACGAACACAAACGATGATGACACTCAGTCGGAGTGTGAAGTAGAAGTGAATGCTGAACTGGATCCCTCATACGATCCCAATTATCCTCCACTCATCAAATGGACCAAAGATCATCCCCAGTCACAAGTTATTGGTGATTCCACAGAAAAAGTTCTCACACGCTCTCAACTAAAAGAGAAACGAACAGCACTCTTCTCTAAAGTATAATTTTGCATGTTTAATTCCTTCGTCTCTAAAGTTGAACCGAAAACAGTCAAGACAGCACTTGATCACTCTGATTGGGTGTAAGCAATGCAGGATGAATTACATGAATTTGAACGAAATAGAGTGTGGAGACTGATTCCAACACCAAAAGATGCTTCTCTGGTCAGATTAAAATGGGTGTTCAGAAATAAGATGGATAAAGAAGGGAACGTGATACGCAACAAGGCAAGGCTGTTCGTGAAAGGTTATTGTCAAGAGGAGGGAATAGATTATGAAGAGACCTTCGCTCCAGTGGCAAGGCTAGAATCGGTTCGTATATTTCTCGCCTATGCTGCACACAAAAACTTTGAAGTCTTTCAAATGGATGTAAAGTGCGCCTTCTTGAACGGGGAATTGGAAGAAACCGTGTATGTAGAGCAACCTCCGGGCTTTCTAAACGAAAATTATCCAGATCACTACTACATCCTGGACAAGGCAGTCTATGGTCTTAAACAAGCTCCACAGGCCTGGTATGAAACTCTAACTAGATTTTTGAAAATGTCCAAATTTAAACAAGGTTCGGTTGACCCAACCTTCTTTCGTAAGAAAGAGGGTAACCACCTTATGATCGTTCAAATTTATGTTGATGACATCATCTTCGGCTCAACAAATCCAAGCTTAACTGCTGAGTTCAGGAAGCTGATGGAAATTAAATTTGAAATGAGTTCAATGGGTCCTATTAACTTTTTCCTTGGTCTGAATATAAGACAGGGACCAGAAGGCATTTTCATTAATCAAGAGGCCTACACGAAGACATTGTTTGCCAAGTTTGGTATGATGGGAGATTCAAAAGTGAAGGTTCCTATGGCGTTCGGCACAAAGTTAACGCCTTCCCTGGACAAACCGGCCGCTGACATGACTCTTTATCGCCAAATGATTGGGTCTCTGATGTATCTAACTGCTAGTCGGCCAGATATAATGTTCTCTGTTTGTTATTGTGCCAGGTTTCAAGCAAATCCATGCGAACGTCATCTACTGGCAGTAAAGAATATCTTTCGGTATCTGAAACGGACTACGTCTCTCGGGTTGTGGTACCCAGCCAAATCAGGGTTCTTTGTTCAAGCATTTTCAGATGCTGATCTTGGGGGATGTGGACTCGACCGGAAGAGTACCACTGGAGGATGTCAATTTCTGGATGGCAAACTCGTAAGCTGGCAATCGAAGAAACAAACATGTGTATCTCTCTCCACTGCCGAAGCAGAATACATTGCCGCAGCATCATGCATATCTCAGGTCATCTTGATACAAAGTCAACTTCGTGACTTCGGCCTGAATATGAAGAAAATCCCTCTATATTGTGATTCTGAAAGCGCAATTAGGATTTGTCACAACCCAGTGCAACACTCAAAGACAAAACACATAGCACTGAGGTATCATTTTATCAAAGATCATGTGGAAGATGGTAACGTTGAAATTCATTTTGTAAGAACCACTGATCAATTGGCAGACATCTTCCCTAAGGCCTTGCCTGAAGCAAGTTTTAATAAAATATTGCAAGGCTTAGGAATGAAGGAAGCTGAATCCGTACCAAAATCTCCAACGTTTCAATAAAAGTTAGAAGCGAAATATAGCTAACGTTCGGTCCATTTCGGGTTCGGTCCATTTCGGGTTCGGTCCAATTTGGGTTCGGTCCATTTTGGGTTCGGTCCATTTCTAGGAACCGAAATACCCCGAACGCTTGGTCCATTTCGGGTTCGGTTTCACCGGGCTCGTTTCGCCTCTACTTTCTATCTTATGGTTTCGGTTGTATAGTATGTATACTCTTTTCCAGCAAGTTCCTATGTGCATTTCTTTTATATTATATAAAATCCAAAAATATTTTCTTTCTGTTTTTTAATTCTTTTTCAGTATATTTTATAAAATCCAAAAATATTTTCTTTCTGTTTTTTTTTAATTCTTTTTCAGTATATTTTTTTTTAAATCCAAAAATATTCTCTTTCGTTTCTCTGTGTACAAGAATATCTTTCACTAGTGCAGCTGGGGCAGGTATCAATCTCAAACTATGTACTAGCTAAGTGTCCCTAGAAGTATGCTGCTGTATGTTGACCAAAGCCTCGAACGATTTTGAGTAAAGCCTTAATGACTTGATACATACAAATCTTGTCTTACCAATCAGGTTGTCACATTTACTCTAATCATGAGCTGCCTTACTCTTCTCAAATTGAGTTAAGAGTTTTCTGCTTTGTCACTCTTTTCTAGCAGAGGCACATTCGATTCTCTTACCCATCTTATTTTTCTCCATCACGGTTCGTATCATATTATGTAACCCTTGAGACTCTCAGAAATAACAACTGAGGTTTATGGTTACACAAGTTCTGTGTTAATGATCTTTGATTTGTCCACCACGAATCAAGTGAAACCCAAAATCCAACTCCCATAATGAATTAACGGTGTACTCTTCGAAGTTCTAGCTATTATTTGTCACCTTAGGAAATCTCAAATTTTATTTTTGCGAGATCTTTATGAAATTGTTTTTCACCAAGACTATTTCTTCCAAAAGGATCCAGTTTTATTTTTTTTTAGATTTCCTATCAACATTTGTCAACAAGTCACTGAATATGTTCCCTACCTACTTGTTTAACAGGTCACATTGGTCTCACAAGTACTTTGTTATGTTTCGATCTTATATCAAGTATCGAAATCATGAATTGAAGCGAAAGCCACCCGTTATAACCTTCATTAAAAAGATACCTTTCAATTCTTCTTAACAAGTACTTGATCGTTATTCAACGGGAAGCCACACAAGCACTTTGAAGTCTCTCTTGACTTTGAAGGAAGATATTCATGCCCGGGATCAATAGCTTTATGTCTTAATAGACATCACACCTTCCCAGAAACACTTTGCTGTATTTCTTTCTCATTTACACCCTTATGCACACACATTCTATATTCTCAAAGAGGTCTTGTTCAGTTCTTAACAAGTTAATGCAGATGGTTTCGAAATTAAAAGCGACGATTTGGTGTAACGCCTTTTGAATCTTATGGTAATCGCTTTTTATTGAAGATTGATTCGATGACTCAGCAGGAAGTTTAAACGGCCAACGATTTGAATTAAGGATAAGATTAAAAGGCGCCAAAATTTGATTTGGTCAGCATGCGTCATCTCTACTTTATCGGGGATGCAACCTGTCAAAATCACGCCTTTTTAGCAGCCGTTTCCAAGATTTCAGCAATCATCACTTACGATTTTTCTCTCTCCAAGATCGTATATAAGGACCATTTTCACTGCGACTGTTCCTTACCACACTTCTATTCACTAGAGCAAACGCAGGCGATCAATTTCTCACTGTTCATATTCTTCCTCAACAAGCTTCATCAATGGCAGAATCATCATCAGTTCAAGAGACTACTGCACACTCCACTCTTCTTGCGATCAAGCCTAATCAGAACCTGTTGATCGATCTCTCTCCTTTTCTTTATGATACGTACATGTATCAAGTGGTGGAATGTCTGAAGTATTCCCCACTCTTTAAAGCCCTAACCACAGTTGAAGTAGTTCTGATGTCTTGTCTCTCTCAAATCTACTCGTCTGCAACATATGACAAAGGGACAGACAAAATTTTCTTCGATATTCTCAACCAAAAAGCTTCAATCTCAAAGAATCGTTTTTGTACTCTTCTAGGGCTTGCAATCGAAGACTCCATGGTTAATCCTGATTCTATTTCCACAGGCCAACTCTTCTCAATGTTCTACAACATGGGTTATACTGAAACCCTAACGACCGTAACTAGGTTCAAAAAGTCCTGCCTTCCTCCTCAATGGAATGGCCTCTTCACATTACTCTTCAAAGGGCTTTCTGAAAGAAGTGCTGGTTCTGACGGTGCGAGTAAGTACTTCATGTCTCTTCTTTATGGTGTGTACCACGGTCTTAATCTAGATTTTGGAACGGTTATATGGCATCAACTGATTCAGAGTTTGTCATCTTCATCTTACCACACCGAAATTTCATGTGCTCGATTCTGGACTATTATTACTCAGTGGATAATGGATCGGTTTCATGTTCCAATCATGGCAGACTCCATGCTCTCTTCCATCGCTACATTTCACACTACCAACATCATCGTTACTCATGCCTCAAAATTCGTTTTCACTGGCTCCATTCCTGAGTCGATGTATGCGTCTATGCCTCCTTCAAGCAAAATTATTCAGGAATACAAGAAGCTTCCCTCCTCTAGTCCAAGGGAACTCACTGCTGATATGGTAATATCAATCGAAGACGCAGACATACCTGCGAAAAGAGGCAAAAAGCCAAAAGTGAAAAAGGGGGATAAGGGGAGCCAAGTCTCCAAAGTTCAAACCCCTAGGAAGCGAAAGTTGGAGAAAGCAGCGCCAGCTCAGCGTAAAGCGAAGAAAGCCAAGAAACCTACTCGTCGGCTCATTCTCCAATCATCAAGTGATTCTGATTCAGAGTATGTACCTCCTAATCAACCAACGAATCCTACAAGCGCATCTGACAGCGAAAGCTCAGAGGATGAAGGTTCGGGTCGTGGTAATACACCACCACGTTCGCCTACACCAGAGGTACCCGTTCGGTCCCATGCTCCTTCTCCTCCACTGGTTTCTATTCCTGTCTCCATCCCTCCGATTTTTCCTATCATTACTTCTCAACCATCCTCTACTATTCTTATTCCTACACCCATCTTCACTGCGTCCACTACTACCACCACTACTGGAGTTCGAACCAACGTATCTGATACGGGGGCTCGTTCTTCAGCACCCGAACCTCCAATCACAACCGAACCCCCTGTCACTACCGAACCTCCAGTAACAACCAAACCACAATCACCAACCCCATCTACCGAAACCAACACTGTTCTTGGCGGTGAGGACTTGGAGTTTGATTCTACTTACTTCAATCCCTACCGTGATCAAAGTGATGACGATGACGATGCACCTGTTACCAAGCGCCATTTAAAGGCTGTTCCTGACAAACTCGATCAACTACTTTCTTCCACATCAACTGGTGCTTACTCCGATGTTGCTATGAAGGCGTTATTCTCTTCTATTGTCAAAGAGCACGATGCATATCTCTCCGCCGCAGCAAAGTCCATTGATGCCTCCACTTCCCAATGTCAGAAGGCCTCGCTTGCTGTTGAGGCCTCAACGAAAGAATGCAAAGATGCGACCGCAAAAGTCAAAAAACTAATTTCTGAGGCTAACTTATTCCTAGATTCATTGCAGGCTGCCGCTCAAAAGAACGCTCAGACAGTGAATGCTTCGGTTGAGAATCTCCAGCGGTCTCTTCAAACCGAAAGGGCTAATCTTGAGGTCGCTCGACAGGCCATTGAAGTTGCCAATGAGAATCTTCATGATAATGTCAAGGAGCGTTTGACTCAGTTGGAAGCCGAACTAGCTGCTGAAAATCGAATTATGGATGAGCTTGACAAACGCACATCTCAGCTCAAAATTCAAAATCTTAAGCTTCGTTCTGCCACAACCGAGCTTAATGATTTGAAGTCTGAGAGGGAAATAATTCGAAGCTCTGTGGGAGACGTTCATTCCATCCTCTTACATCTTCTTGATGCTCACGACTCAATTCTGACCATATCCATTAGACGCCATTTGACTGAAAAACTCAGACCTGCGTTGGATATCCTAAGTCGGATAGAGGGTGTTTCGGTGACTTCTGTCCAACCGAAACAAGGGGGAGAAAAGGAAAAGGAAAAGGAAAAGGTCAATACTCAACCTCCTCCCGAACCCAGATCGACAGCTGCACCGAAGGTTAATGTAGCTTCGGTCAGAAAAAGGGATAAAAAGAAGAAGAAAATTGGAGAAGATGATGAAAATGATGATGATGATGATATTGAAGATATTTTCAGAGCAGATCCCACTAACCCTTTTCAGAAAACAAAACCGACTGATAAGGAGCTTGAAGAAAAGCTTATGAGGGAATCGGTAGAGCTTGAAAAGAAGCAGAAAGAAAAGGAGCTCTTGGAGAAAAAGAAGTCGCTCTTTCCTGAATGGACCATTACTTCGCTCCAGAGAGAAGCTATAGATGAACCGAGTACTCATTGGCTCGAACCTGTAATGTCGTTCGGCCTTGAAAACTCGAAGGACGATCAATTTGATATGCCAATCACTCGAAAGGCATTTATATTTCATTGCTTCAACTCCACTGTTGCCATTCCTTCTCCGGACCCGAAGGTAGATCGGGATCTGTTGGAGTTTTATCTGGAATTCGCTCAGCCACAGTACCTGACATGGAGCTCAAAGAAAATCACTACTGTCAAGGTGCTGAAGCCTTATTCAGCTGGGAAATTTGTCAATGTCAAATTCAAAGTGACTCGAGGCTCTGAAGGCTCGGTTCATAACTTTTCCCTGGCTGATCTACCGAACCTTAACCCTCACGACTGGATACTCCTCAACAACATTCTGTTGTCCAATCCTCAGGAGTATCAGCCGATAATAGACCATATCAAGCGAATGCTTGTTTGCTACATTCATGAAGTAGCGAAGATGGACCAAGAAATCGCCTCTGCCATTCACAAGCGTCCAACGATCAAACCTTCTGGCAGGATTGGCAATGTGAATGTTATGGTCAAGGGTAAAATCGATCCCCAATTTCACACTGTGATGTTCGTCAGGGGTGAAAAGCAAAAATGTATCTTTGCTCTTTGTGATAAGCACCTATTATCAATTGCTTGCTTGGAGCATATTTTGGAGATAATCCACAAGTGCAATCAGAATTCTGCAGCTGACAAGAAGTTGTTTACTGACATGCTACGATGGTACATTCAGTTTCGGCAGACACTTCTTGCTATTATTCCTAGGCTGTTCAAAGTTGTGAAGACGGTGAAAGCTACTCAATAGAAATAATCTCTCGCCTCATTCGACGCAAAGGGGGAGATTGTTGGGTTTTATAGTGTTGCGTAATGGGCTCGGTCCTTAGCCCAGTTTTCCTATCCAGTTTGGGCCTGTCCAACTGTGATTGTTTTGTTTAGGGTTTAGTATTTAAGGTGCATGCATGTAACCTTAATTAGTAGCGCTTTTGATAATTATTGTTTTGAGTTGTACTACGAAACCCTAGCTCGCCTCTACAGTGGAAGTTCTTTGTCGAGCTCTGCTGAGGCGTGACTACGTTTGAATCATTCAGCATTATTTGATTCCGTGTTGTGTTCTCTGTTTTTATTTGATTTTATTGTTTAATCTGTTGAAGATCTAATCGATCTAAGAGTTTTTCAACTCAACAATACATCTCTTGAACACCCAAATCACCATGTTCATTGTGCAATCTTTAATTCCGCATGCCAAACCATGTTCTTTAGTCACTACAGAAAGTACCATTCAGGAAAGCATTAGTAGAACCAATTTCATTATTAAACGAAAATATAAAACCTTGTCTGTACAAACCATGAAAAGAAATAATGTTTCTCGCCATTTATGACGAGTAGAAACAATCATTCAAATCTAAACCTAACGCACTACTAAGCACTAAAGAGTAAAATCCAATCTTGGTGACAGGCGACGCTTTCCAATTTTCCATGATCAGGTTCATCTTCCCATGCTCCACATCCCTACTTCTTCTTAGACTCTGCAAATCAGAACAAATGTGAAAACCACATCCTGTATCAAGGACCCAAGAAATAGCATGAGATGAGTTGTTAGATTGAATAGTATAAATACCTACTAAGGATGGCTTTATCTTCCCATCCTTGATGTCCTACAGATAATGTTGGATTAGATGTCTAAGCCCATAACTATTATTGGTATGTACTTGACCCGAGAGTAGCATGGTCCATTTGGGTTGCATATCATCAAGACAATTTGTTAGGATGGACTTTTGAGAGAAGGTTATTTATGGTTTATTAATATATTATAAGTTATAATATATTAATATGAAATCATATGTTTTAATTAGTATCGATCAAGAATTAATTTGGAATTAATTTAGTGATCAAAAGAGACTAATTAAATCTATGGGGACTAATTATGATAATTAGTTATATTTATATGTGTTGGGCTTATGATCCATGTTGGACCAAGTTTATGTATGGATACATAAAGAGTTGGGCCACATGAACCATGGATCATAAAACCCATGGGTATGGGTTATGGGTTATACCCATGACCCTTGGAATCCTACATATAAATAGGTTACTCCATAGCCAAAATCACCACTTCTTTTCTTAGAGAAATATGGAGGTGTTTTGGTGCATGGAATTCTCTCTCAAGAGCCACCTTTGTCCTAGGTGTGTTGTGATTCCATTTGAGGCATTTCATACTATTGGTGCTAAGCTCTTAAGGCCAAATACATCAAGACTTCAAGCCACATAAAAGGTATGTTTCCCTAACTAGTATATTATATGGTTTATGTCAAATGCATGCTAGTTATAGGTTTAATGCCTTGGAAACCATTTGCATGTATAATAGAGAAAACATAGATCCAAGGTATTTAGGGTTGTATGTGCACCATAGGATGTTGTAGTATACTAAAACCCAACAGTGGTATCAGAGCCATGGGTTGTTTTCTATTATATTTGATGCAAATGTATTTTTTTTTTCAAGTTGAAGGAAAAAAAAGAAAAAAAAACATGAAGTTTGTCAAATTTTATGATAATTACTTGATTTTATGAAAAACTAATTATTTATAAAATTTGAGTAACTTTACTACAAGAGTTGAATTAGGTCAATTTATTAAAAGATAGAATGATATGATTATTTTATTTGTTTTAAAAGTTTGATCTAAATGGTTTTAAGGAGTTACAAATTTTGTCATAAAATTTTGGAACTCAAAAGTTTTTTTTAAAGTTATGATCTTAAGAGTTTTGAAACTTCCATAAGTTATGGATGTGAAATGTCTCATTTATTAACTCTTTAGGTTATGAATTCCAAGAGTCTTCAAAGGATAATTGTCAAAGTTTCAAGATTTGTATTAGTTTATATGGTTATCTAATTTCTTGAAAATTGTTGATGTGAATTATCTTTACTTATGAGTTTAATCTAGATCATAGAAAAATTATTTGATTATTGTGTTAATTGGAATATTTGATCTTAATGGTTTTTATGAACTCCATAACTTGTCCTCAAGTTATGGAAAGTAAAGAGTTTTTCTTTTTAAAGTGTCATTAAGTCTCATAGGTTATGAAAATAGAAGAGTCACTATTTTTAATGTCATCATTAAATGATTTAATGTCTTACATAACTTGTCCTCAAGTTATGGAACTTGAATTTTTTTTTTTCATTAAACCTTAATTAAACTCATAACTTATGAAAAATCCAAGAGTTTTGAAAGGTTTCAAAACTTGTCCTCAAGTTTTGGAATTTGTAAAGTTACCCCCCATGTATACTTTAATTCCAAACTAGACCTTAGAATTTTAAAAGTTTAAAATTCAACCCTTATACTATTATTATAATTTTAATTATATAGATATGTATAAGATAAAGTCGTCTTACCATTAGTAGGCCTCATTCACGAAGCCGGTCTATAAGGGGGGTATAAGGTTACTGCCTATAAAATGGCAGTTTAATGGGTGTCCACTCTCACTCACCGCTTCCTTGATCGGTGGAGGGTCGTTAACCGAACAGGTAGGACAAGGACTATAATTCTCCCTTCATTATAAGTATAATGATAAATACTAAGTAACTAAACACTTATAAATTCCCAATCTTAGTTACTTAGGAAAATGTGAATAAGGTGCTAATCCATGAAATTACACTTTGCACTTTGTTTAAGCTGTTAGTGGAGCGTGTGTGGTTAACCGGCACACTAACCTGGACTTAACAAGGTAGGCAAAGGGTAACTTAATGTTTATCATAGTATCGTTGGAGCGTGTGTGGTTAACCGGCACATCGATTGAGGGGTAAATATTAAGGGTACCAAGTATATTTGCATGGTTACTTCACACCTTGTTTTGTGATCCTCAGCATCCCAGTCACAAAACCTGAAGGGCACACTCGAGATTGAAACATGTCATTGAAAAGTTCAATGAATCTCAAAAGAATCTAGGAGTTTCAAAACCAATTAAAACCTAATAATACATTTCGTTTATCTTGGTGGAAATTGGTGAATCGTCATTCACCTACCTTCAAATATTTTATAGCTTGGATTACGGCATCCCTCTTCCAAGTTATAAAATAGTTTGTTGGGTCCTAGCCTTAATATATCATATTGGGTGTTATATTAAGGACTTAAATCAACTTTACGTGAATTTCTCCCATTGTTGATGTCTGGTTTAGACAACAATGATCTTCCCAAACCAAGCTTTCCTAATGAATATTACTTCCCGAGTTTGGCTCATGGAAGTCATACTTCTCTTCCTCCACCTCCTCCAATTATTCTCCCTAACCCACAAGTTCAAGGTCACTCAAGCCCTAATGGCAAGCAAGGTCTATGTGTGATCACATCTTAGAGATGAAGTCACATATTGACAAGCCGGGAGAGTTGGGTGTCAAAGTCTTGAGAAAGTTGGATGTTCAATCACTTTCTAAGTCACATAGTGAGTTCCTTTGGGACTACTATGAAACAGACTATGACATGAACCTTAATGATCATATCTATTTGCTTGGTGCTGCTGAATCAGCAATGATTTGGAACGATAGTAAAGCAAATTTGATTAGAAGATCAACTTCCAAAAAAATTTATGGACAGTGACAATGGTGACACTGGAAATCCAGGAAAAGCATTCTCTTCCCAATGGAAAGGGATTGGCCATAGTCAACCCGGTTGACCAAATGGTAAAGAGAAAGGCTAAGTCTGAGATAGTCCCATTACCAAAGGGTCCATATGTTTATTTTGCCAAAGGAAGGGGCGTTGATTGCAAAGCTGCCAAATTTTCCTAAGGATGTTAAAGTCAATAAGTTTGACTCTACATCAGGTAGAGCCCATTATCTAACTCCGTTAAGTTCTATTCTGAGATCCTCATTACATGATGTGACTGGGTCACATGTTGATGTTTTAAGAATCAAAGAATAGAGAGAAATCTTAAAGGAAGTATATGCTGATTCGGATCGCGAAGGTGGATTTCGATCGCATCAGAATTTTGAGCAGTTGCTTAAGAAGTTATGATATATTGCTAAGGAATAGATAACAACAATTTTCCATGTGGATTGTAAGGATAAGTTTTTCCGCAAAGTTTTAAAATAAAAGAAAATTGTTTAATTTTATTTATTTGAAGTATCCTTACAATGGCATTTGTGGAAAATTGTTGCTTATATGATTCCACTGACAGCAATATTGGAAAATGGATTTGATTCTTTCATTTGTGGTAGTGTCTAAATTTACCAAATCAGGAAAGTTCCTCATCACCCAAGTTTCAATTGGACCGAAACTTGGAATCATGCAAGTTGAATAGTATGATGAATGAGAACTTTCAAGCATTGGAAAATCAAGACTAATTACTTGTTCACATGGATGTGTGAGTCAAGTGAAGGACTAAAGGGATCGAGTACACATTCTTGTGCACTGGTCATGTCCACCACAAAGCTCGTTAAGACTATTTGATTTACTAAAGTTTAGTAAATATGGTTATACTTACAAGTTTAAGTATAATTCTGAAACATTGGAAAAGTCTCAATGTATGGCAGAACGAATGGGAAGAATCAAATTAGGCAGAAAGATAAAAGTTTCTCAAATCTGAAAAGATGGGAGAGTACTTTAGTATCATGTTTGTGATCATCTTAATGATTTAGAAATCATATCACAATTAGTCCTCTAAAGGTCACCTTAGTGCATTCTTATGACTAAAAAGAGGAGTCATGAATTGTTGAAATGGTTAGATCAGGAAGATGAGTCATACTTCGTTCCAAAACAATTCTTAGAGTCATACTCCAAGATTGTAACTTGAGTGACATATCTTAAAGAAAGGTTTAAAACACTTGTCAAATGTAAGAGTAAAAGTGTCCTACTCTTGTACATTTGAAATTGGTAAGTTGTGATGTTTTAGATAAAACAAAGACCAACTAAGGCCAATTGTGTGAAGTGTTTGTCTTGATAAAGAATCCGCACTATCTCCTTAATATTTGGCAAGATAGTCTTATATGTCAAGAGGATAGTGGGAGTCTTAAAGATCCTAAAAATAATTTCAAGAACTAATCAAGAATAAAACCTGAGGTTCTTCACTAGCACACGACTTGAGGTTTATAACCTATCGTGTTGACATATTGGGTACAGGATCGATTGCATGTGCTATAATATTTGTCATTTCTAAATTTTTCCAAATGCCCAGAGGCATTAAGAAGGGAAAAGGTCTAGAATTGGATATGACTAAAATAATTAAGCAATTGTCGAGGACAATCTGAGGTTTACCAAAGATTGGTTTCTCAGGGACAGTTGGAAGTATAGTGCTAATTTTGGAAGGACCATATTGACATATTCTGAAAAGAGGCATCTCTTATTCAGAAGTGATAGTCAAAATGAGAATATGGAGTTGTCTCCATAGGTGGAAGTTATCTGTGTAAGATTAGAAAACTTAATGCAAGAAGCATGTCCAAAGCAATGTACTTTGAATATGAGACTTAGTTTCCATGGAGTTGATCTCCATTGGAATACCTTATAATGACTGTTGACAAGTCTTTGTGACTTTGTACATATTCATTACAGGAGGGTCAGTGCATATAAGTTTAAAATCTAAACAGATTTCGATAAATGATAGGAATTTGAAATTCTCACATTTTTCGATAAGGATTTGGGAGTGTGAAATTAGAATCATTGAAATTATGTTCAATTGGTTTATTTCACAAAGTAAGGATCATAGACAAACATAGAGTGCATACTTGGTGTATGGCAAAGCTATTGTTTAAGAAAAACATAGTGTACATGCTTGGAGCATGGGACAACTAGTGTTTTTAATTCAAGTATAAAGTTGATAAAACCGAAACAATGAATAATGAGTAATCAGTATGGTGATAAATAAAAGTGTTTATTTATATTCATAGGGTTTGATACCATATTTGATTCATTTATTCTTGTGTTTCACTTTGCATGTTTTGACTTCCAGAATAACTAAGTCGCTCTTCCTGAATGATTAAGTTATTCAAACCATCCACAGTCGGTCATATGTTGGAAGTAGATATGAATCAAGACTGTCATGGGTTGGTTTGAAGAGGTCCAAGTTGGTGGACAAAGTGGTGCTACAACACTCATGAGTGCTCATAAGTTCTGAGTATTGGATTCAACCCGCGCTCATTTGAATCACTTCATGGATTTTATCACGAGTGATCATGAGACGATAATATCTTATATTCTTCAAACCTAGAGATATGAGTTGTTACTATGAGTTGGTTATACATTGATTGCACGAAAACGCATTTGGTAACTCGATGTTATAAAACGTGCCTTTGTGTATGATTCAACAAGTAGTAGAACAAGCCATATGAGTCGAAGTTTATCCATTCATTTTACCTTCGGGATAAAAGCGATATCTGTGGGCCCCTCGATGATTTAGCGATGACACGTGTGAGTGCTTGGCCAAGCCAGGACTGATTTGATTTGTTCAATCAGTCAGTCATCATAAATCGAAAATCGGGAAACAACAAATGGACAGAGAGAATGATTATAATCCATGTCTCAGTACATATGATATCTAGAATGGAGGAATATATGATACCTTATCTAATGGACGCGTCATTGATTTGTTCAGAGTTCGACAGCGGCTTTAAGAGCTACGATTGCTAGTCGTGTTATGAAGTCGTACTTGCAATAATAGTTTTAGACTTATCCAAGTGGGAGACTGTTGGATTAGATGTCTAAGCCCATAACTATTATTGGTATGTACTTGACCCAAGAGTAGCATGGTCCATTTGGGTTGCATATCATCAAGACAATTTGTTACGATGGACTTTTGAGAGAAGGTTATTTATGGTTTATTAATATATTATAAGTTATAATATATTAATATGAAATCATATGTTTTAATTAGTATCGATCAAGAATTAATTTGGAATTACTTTAGTGATCAAAAGAGACTAATTAAATCTATGGGGACTAATTATGATAATTAGTTATATTTATATGTGTTGGGCTTATGATCCATGTTGGACCAAGTTTATGTATGGATACATAAAGAGTTGGGCCACATGAACCATGGATCATAAAACCCATAGGTATGGATTACGGGTTATACCCATGACCCTTGGAATCCTACATATAAATAGGTTACTCCATAGCCAAAATCACCACTTCTTTTCTTAGAGAAATATGGAGGTGTTTTGGTGCATGGAATTCTCTCTCAAGAGCCACCTTTGTCCTAGGTGTGTTGTGATTCCATTTGAGGCATTTCATACTATTGGTGCTAAGCTCTTAAGGCCAAATACATCAAGACTTCAAGCCACATAAAAGGTATGTTTCCCTAACTAGTATATTATATGGTTTATGTCAAATGCATGCTAGTTATAGGTTTAATGCCTTGGAAACCATTTGCATGTATAATAGAGAAAACATAGATCCAAGGTATTTAGGGTTGTATGTGCACCATAGGATGTTGTAGTATACTAAAACCCAACAGATACTTCGGGCAGCTTCGTTTCCAATGCCCTTTGTCGTGACAGTAGAAGCACTCTGCTTCTTTTGGGTTGGAAGAGGGGGTAGCAGAACCAACTTTGGTCCCACTAGAAGAGGATCCATCATGGGGTTTACCCTTGTGGCTCTTAGAAGGAGCCTTCCACTTCTTTCTTTTCCCTTGCCCAATAGATAAGACAGGGGCAGCAATAGTAGGAGTAAATACAGTAGATTTTCCTTTCAGACTACTCTCAGCAGTCCTTAGCAGGCGTTGAAGCTTGCTCAGAGTGACCTCCTCCTTGCTCATATGATAAGCCATACGAAACTAGTCGTAACAACGAGGCAACAAGTGAAGAATGATATCTATGGCCAGCTCCTCATCGCAATTTACATTCAACTTCAGCAAGCGGTCCACGAATCTCTGCATTTTCTGTAAGTGGGCCGTGATGGACTCTCCGTCCTTCATTTTGGTACTGATCATCGAGGCGATGATCTCATACCTCTCCTGCCTGGCACTTTGATGGTACCTTTCCATCAAATCTTGGTGCATCTCGTAGGGATAGTAGTCCTCATAGGACTTTTGGTGTTCAGCGGTCATTGTTGCGAGCGTGATGGAATGAACCGTCGTAGCATCTCGCTCATGAGTTTCGTACGCAACAATTTCTTCAGGAGTAGCAGTGTTCACATTGACTTCCTTTAGCTCCTTGTCGAGAACATACTCTTTGTCCTCGTAGCGGGTGACCATGTGAATGTTGTGGATCCAATCCATCGAATATCACCCTCCCACACAAGTTCATGAGTGAGAATGAGCCATAAGCATTGTTGTTTTGTGTAGACATCTGAAATGGAAAAGGAACAAAGTTTAGATTAGATAATAATCCCCAATTAAACACCCAAATGAGAAATTAGGGCTAGGATCCAACATGATTATTTACAATTCAGAAGAGGGATGACGTAATCTAATTGCAAATAATATGAATGTAGGTAAATGACGATTTACCAATTTCCACCATGAAAAATGAAAAGGATTTAAGTTTTAAATGAATTGAAATTCCTAGATTCTTTTGAGATTCATTGAACTTTTCAATGGCATGTTTAAATCTCGATTATGCCCTTCAAGTTTGTGACTGGGATACCGAGGATCACAAACAAGGTGTGAATATCCATGTAAATGTACTTGGTACTCTCAATGTCATCTACCACCTAATCAATGTGTCAGTTAGCCATACACGCTCCATTGATCTATGATAAACATTAAGTTACCCTTTTCCACCTTTGCTAGTCCCAAATTAGTGTGCCGGTTAACCACACACGCTCCACTAACGACTTGGCAAGGTGCAAAGTGTAATTTCATGGAATAGCATACATTTTCACATTTTTCCTAAAGTAACTAAGATTGGGAATTTATAAAAACATTTAATTACTTTATATAATCATTATACTTATCAATGAGGAATTGGTTGCCCTATCCTACCCGTTCAGCTAACGACCCTCCACCAATCAAGGAAGCGGTGGGTGAGAGTGGACACCCATTAAACTGCCATTTTATAGGCAGCAACCTTATACCCCTCCCCCTCCTTATAGATCGGCTTCGTGAATAAGTCCTACTAACGGTAAGACTAGCTTTATCTCATACATATATATACTATTAATCTTTTAATATTATAATAGTATAAGGGTTAAATTTTAACTTTTAAAACTCTAGGGTTTAGAATTTAAATATTTCAAAATTAAAAGTATTAATCAAAATTCTAAATTCCAAAACTTGAGGGAAAGTTTTGAAACTTTTCAAAACATCTTTTAGATCAAATTTGAAAAATAATTAATTAATCATATTATAAATCTTTATCACATAAATTGACCTAATCTATTTACTTGACAAGATAATTCAAATCAAAATACAAATAATCAATCTTTATCATATAAAACAAGTAATTATCTTATTTATGACAATTATCTTTGAATTGCATTAGGATAATCAATACCTTATCGAAAAAATCGGATTTTATCAATCAAAAACGTTTTTGGTCATTATCCTAATTCAATTTCAGTCAAAATCCCGAAAAATCAACCACCATACGACCCGACTCGCCGAGTCACTAATTGGACTCGTCGAGTTCATCTGACTCGTCGATCGAGTTCATCAGGTGACTCGACGAGTTCATCAGTCAGAGGCTTAATTTTTCGATTTTCAAGCTTCGAACAAATTAGCAATGCATCAAATACAAAAGAAAAACAATCAAGGCTTTGATACCACTGTTGGGTTATGAGCATTACATCAATCCTATGGTACACATGCAAACCCTAATGCTTGGATCTATTTTTTCTAATTGTACATGCAATAATTGTCCAAGACTTGCAAACCCTAATCTAGCATACTACAAAATCGAAATCAACATAAATAACTAGTAAGAATGTTACCTTTCAACTGAAGCTTGAAGATCTTGAGCTTTTGAGAACTTTAGCACCTCAAGTGTGATGCCTCTAGTAGATCACAAACACCAAAACAATTGGAGAATGCAAGAGAGAGAGAGAGAGGGGAGAGGGCACAAAGTTGGCTCTGGATTCCTTCTAGGGTTTCTGGTAGCCGAAATTGTGAAACCAAGGGTTCCTTATATAGGTGTGGAACTAGGGTTTCAGTCAAAGACCTAATCCGGTTGCTTAGGCTCTAAGCAGCCCATAGGAATATTCCAGAACCTTAGCCTTGGACGAATTCTTATGAGCTATCCATAAGATTTCGTCCACCCCTATCTTTAGGGATCCTCAGCCCATATTGCAACTATCACATAATTACAATATCGGTCCCCTTAATTCAATTAACCTCTTTTGACCAAAAAATTAATTCTAAATTAATTCTTGAGCAATGTTAATTAAATAATATGATTTCTCTTTTAATATATTATTCAAATAATATATTAATAAACCATAATAACCTCTTTCTCTATTATTCTTCCAGTCAAGTTGCTTTGGTGAAGGCAACCCAAAAGGACCATGCTACAACCGGGTCAAGTACATACCAAATATAGTTATGGCTTAGACACCTAATCCAACAGTTTCTTCACAAGTGGTTCATATCTGATGTAAATGTAGCAATTTTCGAATATAGTTGACAGAATAACTAGAAAATTTACACCAGATTCGTGAGAATGATTCAAATACGAAAATATGTCACCTCTGATCTTTAAAACTTGAAAGAACAAATATTCTTCAATATGAAGCTCTGATACCAACAAAAGAAATGAGAAATTCAATTTCTCTGATACCAACTAAAGGAATGAGAAATTCAGTTGCTCTGATACCAATTGTAGGAACCTAGATTCATAAAATATGAGATGAAAATGCGAAAATTAAGAATAGTAGGTGAATTAATCTCAGAAAAACAAAGAATCAGTGAAATATTTCTTCATTCATATGATCTCCAGATCTGATTACAATTACAAGGGAGAAACCTCACATAAACAAAAATGAACTCTCACTTTCTCTCTGTAGGATGAAAACGAAAATAAGAGTAAAAAAAAAGAGGCTCACTCTAAAATGACCTGAACTATTTATAGTCCTAGGGTTTAATATCTGAATAACCCTAAAACTAATAGGTCAAAATATAAAAACTCATATGTCAAACATTTTAATATCTAACAATTTGGTATCAGAGCTCGTGTGATCGACTTTGAGACTTAGAACTTTTTTCACAAAAATATTTTTTTAAGTTTCAAACTAGTATCACTTGTTCTCAATGGAAAGTGTGAATCAAAACCAAAATGTTCTCTGTTCAGTTTCAATTGCAAACAGTCTTGGCGCAGGATATCGTGCACCTATCCTTGTGCCAAGTGAATACTCTTCACGGGCATATCGCATCAAGTACTACGTGGAAGGTCATGACTCTGACATATGGACCTTCATTTCCACTGGGAAACATACTCTAGAATTTATAAGAGATACCAAAGTTGTTGAAGCTGTTGTTTCTCCTGAAACCTCTAAAGTCATTTCTAGATCTATTTCTCCTGCTGCTCAACTTCATGAAAGAAAAATCAAGAAATTTTAGGCTAAGGCAATGCAAGAACTCTTATATGGAATTCCTCATGACATCTATGAGCAACCTCCTGATCAAGATAAGGAGACACCATTCAATGTCTGGAATGCACTCAAGAAACGGTTCGAGGGAGCTGACAAGATTCTTGCTAATAGGAAGAAAACCACTTTGTTAGATATGGACAACTTCAAATTTTTACCTAATGAAACTCTCTTTGATGCATATTCAAGGTACAACATTGTTGTCAACAGGGTGAAGAAGCTCAAAGGTGAAAGATCACAAGAGGATTTCAATCTGAAATTCTTGAATAGTCTATCTCCTAAATGGGACACAATACACATGATAATGCTACAAACTGCAATCAACCTGGATACTATGTCTTTGTTTGATCTGTGGGTTGAACTTCAACAACGTGAGCCTATCCCAAACCACTTTGTGATCAGTTTTCCAACCAAGGATATGGAGCGTTTCCTTATCAAAGTTCGAGTATGGCTCAACAGTACAATCAGAATCCCTACATGCCAACTCAACAACCTCTTCAGATAGAAAATGGGTATATGGGAAATCATCAATCTTTCATTGGAACCAAAATGGAATCTCCTCAAATCAATGAGGAAAAGGAGTATAAAGAATTCTTGGCACTCCTAACCAAGTTCAATCCAAACTTCAAGAAGTTTGCGAACAAGCCAACTGGGAACTTCGGATTACAAAGTTATCAGCAACCCCAACACTATCATCAGAACTCTGGAAAGTTCCAAGGAGGGAACAATAATAAACAAAGCTTCAACTCTCAAAACTCCTCCATTCAACAGAAGTACAATTCTCAGAATCCAAGTTATGATTATTAGAGGTCAAACATAAGAGTTCATGATAACAAGTCGAAGTCTTATGATGATGATGAAGTGATTAGGTGCCACAACTGTCAAGGTCATAATCATTTTGCTAAAGATTGCAAAATATAGAGCAAGAAGGTCAAAGATGAAGCATACTACCTTCAGAAAGTTGAAGAACACAAAAAGAAATCAAAGGACAAAGATTTCATGGTCATGGAAACTCCAAGTGTGGAAGTATGGGAAACCAATGATGAAGCAGATCAAGTAGAAGAAACAGAAGCTTACAAGAACTATTTCTTCTTCATGGCTGATGATGAAAAAGAGCCTTCTCCTCTCCATCAACAAGTTGTTGAGAAGGTACACTTCATTCTTCGTGATAATCATTTAACAATTGAGCGTTTTCTAGATGACATTGCCCATATTTATGAAATAATCAAAGAATATGTCGCCAATGTCGAATATCGTGTAGTTACTACAAGGATGAACCGACCACCACTCAGTTCAGATTTGAAGAATTGAAATGTAAAATGGCGAAGTTAGAAAATGACCTTGAAATCAAAACTGAGGCACATCTTACGTCAGTTGAACAATATGAAATTTTATTCAATCAACGTGACATCATTGAAAAAGACAATCATCAGATGTACGCCCAACTTAACACAAAAATCAATAGTTATAAGGCATCCAAAACCCTTCTTGAAGAAAACTCACATGCCATTCTCTCTGGACCAAAACTGTGACAACCCGAAAATTGTATACTTGTAAAGTCAATCAAATCAATCAAAAGTCAGAATTGTTTATGTTATCTTTTTTACTGTGTTAAGGGTCATATATAGGTTTCTAAGCCTTGTACATTTAAGGATTGTGTGTTATGAAGTATTAGCTCGAGATCAGAAGGCTGCACCCAAACCAGGAAACCCAACATATGAGGTTCACGGCCGCAAACCCTGTTCACGGCCGTGAACTCTCTCTTGGTCGTGATCTCTTCCCTATAAGTATGAGATTGCTTCATTTTTCCTTCATTTCTTCTTCTTCCAGCCGTGAACTTGAGTTCTCTCTCAAGTATCATCCACAAAAGGGCCTTCTATCATCTCAAAAACGTAAGTAACTCACCCCTCTTCTTGTTGTTACTTGAAAGCCCTTTACCTTCCATCTTAATTCATCATCTTTTCATCTTGAAATTCAAGATCTTCAAGCTTAGGGTCGTGAACCATTCATCATTGGGTCGTGAACCCTTCATATTGGGTCATGAACCTTCAAGTGGGCCGTGAACACTTCATGTGTTCTTGGGCCGTGATCACACCTTAGGGCCGTGAACCCTCATCCAACCTCCTAACTTGCTTCTAACACTTCTTTTGTGAGTTTTTCTTACATCCTAGGTTGATTCCCTATCACCTTTGTGGTTATAATCACTAATATCATGCCTATATGTATCATTATATGCTACTTAGGACTCATTTGTGCTCCGGAACTTCATTCGTAGGAGTAACACTCTTATTCCAGTTATCAATCGAATCACTCACATAAGGTGAGTTCATACCCCTATAATATACCTTTTTAAATAGTTTTAAATGCTTTTAAGGGGGGGGGGGGAATACAAGTTGAACACAATTAAATTGTGTTAATATTTACCTGTGATAACAATCACACAAAAGGTTTAATACTTATTATTAAACTAGTATAACATAAAGTACCTTTTAATGGTTAATTCTATAATTCCTTAGTTTATACATCATAAATATATATAAATAATATCCGACAGACAGTGGAATGTATGACTTCCGCCTCATTTCATGTTCCTTGTTTGGTTGTGGATTTATGGCAGATTCACACATTCAACTGTTTGTTCGATATTAGGTTATATAGTTAGTATAAACTAAGTGATTATAGTAAGAACTATTGTGGTTACGATTCTTCTAGAGAATCATTAATGTTAATTCTTATGCTTTTAATATTGTGTTTAAAATAAAGGATTACCAAATACTTCCATAATGACTTAAAGTCATGTAAACTCTTTTAAAATTCACTTTTTAGAATACCGTTAAACTCTTTTAAATGTTTTCATAACTCTTTAAACTTATAATTGTCAAAATCATATTTATATATGTATAAATATATAAATAAGACTTAAAGGGCTTAGGACTAATGAATTGCCTTATTTCCTTTTCCTTGTTTGGTTGTGGGCTTAAGGTGGTGTTATTTGTCCGAAAGTCGTTTCCTTCTTAATTATATATATTATACATATATGAATATAAAAGGTTACTTCAGTTGGTATCATTACCTTTGTATCACGCTGAACAAAGGGGTACATTCATGAGAGATCATGCTAAACAGATAGACCATATAAATTATAATAGGTATAATTTATAAAACAAACGAGAAATCTATTTTCCAGATAAGTATACGAGGTTAAACTACTTTGTCAAGAAAAGGATATAATTCGATCTTTACTTAAACCAAAAATGTGATGGTATGTTTTCAGGACATAGCAATATACTTGCTATGTTACATTCTTGTAACCAGAGTCTCCTGGAGGGAGAGCGGGCATTGTGTGTATAGATCTATATGGGACTGACAATCCCACACCTCGCTGCTAGCTACAGTGGGACCTATCGGTCTACGGGTGACAAATGTCACATATTCAGTTTCGACGCCAGAAGGTCGTCGTGTTTATTCTAGTCTATCAGCATGGTTACAACTTTATCACATTTTAAACCCTGTTTAACCAGGTTAATAATAGGGTAGTTATTACACCAGTAGTGTATTTTTAAGAAATATTATTGCATCAACCATTTTCCATAAACAAAATAGAAAACATTCTTCTTATAATATTATGGTGAGTTAAAATTATGTTATCCTTTGTTATGAGTATAATAACACTCAAACGGAATGGTTTTATGGGATTAAAACTACTTTTCACCAAACAGAATAGAACGGTTTTATGGGATTAAAATTACTTTTCACCAAACAGAATAGAACGGTTTTATGGGATTAAAACTACTTTTTAGTTGTAAAGAAGAAAGCATAGGACTTTCTGGAACGTACTCAATCATTTTATTAAAACTATAACAACCATAACTAATACTTATGAACTCACCAGCTTAAATGATGATCCTCTCTTTCAAAATAACTTGTATTCTCAGGAATCCAGTAGATAGGTACACTCCCGGAGCTTTTGAGAAGACAGCCTAGTATCGTGCTGCGTCTTTTGTCTTTTACCATATCTACTTTTGATGTTTGAATATATAATGTTTAAACACTTATGTCAAAACTTACACATAATTAATGCAATGGCTGTTGTACTTTGATTACTATAATGCATGTGTTGTGATACTTGACATGACGTCCTCCGCCCCCGAACGTTTCCGCCGTTCTGGTTTGGGGTGTGACAGATTGGTATCAGAGCATTGTTTATAGTGAACTCAGTATATCAGTCATAAAAGATATACAACTATAAACACATTGGGATAAAAACACTCTGACCAAGAATTATACTTTAAAATAAAACAATATTTTATAAAAGTATAAGTACATGCAGAATATATATATATATATATATATATATATATATATATATATATATATATATACATACTAGAACGAGTATCACAATAAGAACAAAACAAAAGTATTTGGATGTTGGAAACTGTAGTTAAACACTAGTACAAAAATGACCTACGGTCACACTTTCCGAAAAACGGCCTGTGACACTTTTTATTAAAAGTGTGGCCAAAGGTCACTAAAAAAATTTAGAGACTATTTTTGGATACATTTAAATTAGTTTGTGTGGCCATTATATAGATAATCAAAACTTTAACCACACTTAATTATACCAAATGTGACAAATATTAGTCACACTCGACCACTGAGGCCATAGGTCACAATCAGCCACAGGTATCGATTAACATTGTCATACTTTTTTATGAGAGACAGTAGATAAACGTATCGCGACATGACTTAGTTCTATGTGTGTTTATAACCTGGTGCCTTTTTAGCCACATAACAGACAAAGTAGCTAAAAGGTGATATATATGGTCACACTAAATATTTGTGTGTCCATAGGGCGGTTTTATACTAGTTGTACTTAGTTAACGCAAGAAAATAAAACAAGTTAGTATTGGTTACTTATGGTCATGTACCTTTTATTATGTCTGTCAAAATATTATGAATTGGCTTTAAGAAGAAACAAATATTGTATGTGTAGGTAGCATTTAGTTACGATTACAGCTATTATATGTGTCTATATGTAAATATAGACACATATGTAATGTTTATTCTGGTTGTACTATTGTATTTGGAAGAATCTTAAATTTGACCATATATATCTTTGATATCATTTGGCAGAATAAAAAATTAACAAAAAGTTCAATCATGGCATTTTACAAAAGTACAATGCTTTTTTGCAATTAAAGGGTTGTATAAATTAATGAAAAAAATTGAATGGCAGTTTTGTAAAGTTAGAAACAATTTCTGAAAAAACCAAAAAAACTAAAAATAATAAAAACAAAAACAAATAACAATATAGTTGTATTGAATAAGAGCTATAAGAAAGGACCAAATTGCCCTTTTTGTCATCTATTCTTTTAATTGCACCAAATCAGACACCATTAAAAATGAAAAGAATACAACTTATTTTAACAGAATAGTATGATAAATAAATGAAAATAATACAACTTTGTCTAACATTGCATAACGAAAGTACATTACTATAACATGCAGTTTATGTTATAACATGTCATCCACCATTACAATAAAAAACTGAAAAAAAAATAACTTTGAGTTATAACAATATTACACCAGAATAGTTTGATGGTATAATATGGTAAAAAAATATTAAGGAAAGTACATCGTCATTTTTTGTCATTTTCTTATTCTCCACGTAACGCTAGGATCAAGGTTTGGCCTTTCCCTTCTACAAACAAAAATAGAGATCATTAAATGTTAAAAGAAGGAAAAATATTATCGCTACAAATGTAATTCATGACATTAAGAAACACATACCGTACATATAAGAATACCATGACAATCAGTACGTAAATAATCATTCTCCTTCTACAACTCAAGTGTGTCTACACGTGGCAATATATTATCATTATGAGGAACTACAGTACTAAATTCTTCATCTACATCTTCATATGTATCTCTGTAATTTTTGGGAGGTGTATTGAACACAATAGACATTTTTTGATCGAGCGGGTCTGTCACATAAAATACTTGTTGTGCTTGTGAGGCCAATATGAAGGGATCACCTTTATGGCCTAATCTTTTTAGTTCAACTAGTGTGTACCCCAATTTATCCCTTTTTACCCCATTTCTATTGTCAACCTAGTCACACATGAAAATTGGAATCCGTTTAAAATGATAATCTAGTACCCATATCTCTTGTAAAACACCATAATAAGTATTTTTGGCATATGTTACAACTTCTTTACTGATGTGTGTGTCAGTTGCAACGACACTAACCCCACTGTTTTGGTAAACGTTACCTTTACGAGCTTTTGTACGAAAAGTATATCCATTGATAGCATATACATCGTATTTAATAATGTTCTTATTGGGTCCATGTGAAATCCATCTCATTGTCTCTGTTATACTTTCTCTACAGCCCCCTAACTCTCTCTCTACCTAAATTGTAATTAGATAATGAATTTAAGATATAAAGAAATACATAACAAAGAACACAACATATATAAAATGAATATACCTCCTTTCGTAACCAATGACCAAATGTATTACTGTGCTCTTGTTCTAGTTGTGCCTTTCGTTTAGTAGGGTGTTGATGTTGCAAAAAATCCATGTGTCGTCTGTCAATACGTTAATGTTAATATTATAACAAAAAAAACATACATGTAAAAAAACTTACTTGACATACGGGAGTACTTCAGATGTATTTTGCAATACAAAGGAATGTGCTTTGCTGAATAGTTCTGAATAAACTTCTACCGATTTAGCAGCTGATAGAGGAGTACCGTTCGTAATAGAACTACTATCTACACCTATCTGAATTCCACATGTGTTATGATTGTCAGGTGGAATACCAACAGTATCCATCTTTTTGATGAATTCACTAAAAAACTCAATCGTCTCTTCTGCAACATTCTCTTCTGCAATGCATCATTTTGGTCTATTTTTGTTTCGCATGTGCCCCTTAATAACCTTCATAAACCTTTCGAACGGGTACATCCATCTAAAGAATATTGGACCCATAATTTTACTTCCCTAGTTAGATGAACGGTTAAATGAATCATCACATCAAAAAATGATGGTGGAAAGTGTTTCTCAAGAAGGCATAACGTTACACATAACTCCTCTTGCAACTTATCGAGCTCATCCAGTTTGATTTCTTTGCTACATATTGATTTGAAAAAGAAACAAAACCTTGTAATAGCAACTCTGGTGGGTGGATGCATAATAGATCGAATTGCTATGGGCACAAATTGTTGCATGAGCATGTGATAGTCATGTGATTTTAGTCCGATCAACTTCCTATCCTTCAGACTCACCAAACTAGAAAAATTAGAACAATACCCTTGAGGAACCCTTAAGCTGTATAAAGTCTCACAGAATTTGTCTTTTTCCTATTTTGTCAATGTACAACCTGCTGCGGGAAGTGTTGTGTTGTTCCCTTCTATCTTAGGATGCAACTCTGGTTTTAAACCATAATGAACCAAATCCAATCGAGCTTTATAACCATCTTTCGTCTTCCCGGGAACGTTCAACACAGTTCCGGTTAAACTCTCGCCCACGTTCTTTTCAACATGCATAAAATCTATACAACGTGGAATCAAATTGTCGCGCCAATACCTTAGCTATCTATACCATATATTGAATTTCTTCCGGTATGTATTATTTTGCTGGCCCACATCTGAAGTACCCACTTGGCGTGATTTTCTCTTTTTTTTATTAATCTTCCCACCTCTTCCAGTTGTAGATTGTTGGATTTCTGCCTCCTTGCCCTTAGACACCTTTCCCCATTTATTAATTATAAATTTGACCCTGTTATATACTTCCGCCCCATTCATAGGTTCTGAAGAGGGTGAGAACTCTTGTTGTCTATTGACTGCCTTTTTTGTTTTCTGAACGGGTGATCATACGGTAGAAATCGTCTATGACCAGCATAACTCTGCTTATTCGATTCAGGGAGTCTAATGCAGTGTGTTTCTTCGCCATACACAACACAACCTTGAAATCCGTTGTATGGACAACCACTTAATGTACCTAGAGCAGGATAATAATTAATAGTCCATAACACTACTTCACATAGTTTAAACTGCTCTTGTGCATATGCATCGTATGTTTCAACTCCAATATCAAATAATAATTGCAGATCATCAATAAAAGGTGCTAGGAACACATCAATATTGTTTCCTGGTGTTCCCGAAATCAATAACGAAAGCATGATGAACTTTCTCTTCATACACAACCATGGTGGAAGGTTGTAAATGACAGTTAAAATAGGCCACACACTATGATTCCTATTTCCTCTATTCACATCGACCCCGTCAGCCGAAATGCCTAGCTGCAAATTTCTTGGTTCGCTAGCAAAGTTAGGATATTTGTCATCAATGGAAGCCCATGCTGGTGAATCAGCTGGGTGATTAAAACACCAATATCCACCTTTCTGTCTGTTGCGTGCCATGTTAAATCTTTTGTAGTAGTCTTAGACTAAAAAAGTCGTTTCAAGCGCGGAATAATTGGAAAGTACCACAAAACTTTTGCAGGAATATTCTTGTAAATTTTATTTTTTTGTTCATCGACCTTCCATCTTGATTTACCACAAGTAGGACATGCTGCCATGTCTGTGTATTCGTTTCTGTAAAGTATACAGTTTTTGACACATGCATGTATCTTAGTATACCCTGAACCCATTGCCTTGAATGCTTTTTTGGCCTCGTATGTACTACTGTACATTTCGTTACCTTCTGGTAACATATTTTTGATCAAAACCAATAATTCTGTAAAGCACTTATCTGATAATCCATACTTACTCTTCAAGTTGAGTAGTTGTATGATTGCAGATAATTTTGTGAAATTAGGACACCCTTTATATAGGGGCTTCTCGGAATCTTCTATCAGTTCTCTAAACTTCTCAGGGTTCCCAATAAAATTTTCTTTTACAGCTTCAACCATCTCTATTGTTTCTGCAGCATCTGCTGGCATTTCTGTGTTCATGTTCGTGGAATCAACAACGTATGACGTGTCCATGTCAAAATTATGTTCATATATATAATTTATGGGTGGTTCCTATGTTTCTCCATGCTTATTCCAATTCGTGTATGTTTGATCAATTCCATTCCTGAATAGGTAATCATCTACCACATCCACCGAATGAGATATGTGGTTTACACACTTGACACATGGACATGGAATTCTTATCTTTTTTTTGGTATCTACAGGATCCATATTTTTAGAAATCTTGTAATTGTGTACTGCATATTTCAAAAATTCTGCAACACCCTTTACATACGTTTCTGATGTTCTGTAGGCTCCCATCCAAGACTTGTCCATATTCACTTTATAACAACATCAACAAGCAATATATGTTTCTTGTTCATTGAAGCATTTTAACAAACAGTTGGTGTGCATAAACGAAAAATATCACATTACAAATAAATCCAATAACTGGAAACCAAATACTTGTTAATTCAAGAATATATAATGATACATGACCAAACGAAATAGCA
Organism: Lactuca virosa; assembly: GCF_052849685.1. Lineage (NCBI taxonomy): Eukaryota > Viridiplantae > Streptophyta > Magnoliopsida > Asterales > Asteraceae > Lactuca > Lactuca virosa. The sequence continues at coordinate 280,772,873 of NC_136430.1, forward strand.
AAGATTCATATTATGAAGGCTAATTAAAGATTGGATACATATATGATATGCATAACTACAATTCTTCTCACACTCTTTTTGTTTAATTGTAGTTATGCACATCATATATGTATCCAAGATTAACTTATTTTTTTTTCTATCAATACTATGATGATGCATACCCTTAGGTGATGTTTCCTTTTTCTTTTCATTATATATACTGAATGACCATTATACCCTTATATCTCAAACACAGTTTCAATGGGAAATTATAACATTTTCTTTGTTTTATGATAATAACAAATAATTGACGGATATGCCCCTGCTTTAGCATAATCTCCATATGTTGAAAACAAACATGGGACAAACTAACTAATCTAACCAATAACTTACCTCTAAAGTGGAACTAAGTTGAAAAGTACATTGCTTTTTTTACAAAACAATGCAGCAAAACAGGGACAATACTGACTCAGTTATAAGTATGAAACACAATATAAATTACAATATAAAATTATAATTATAATTACTTCCCATTTTGCCCGTAAGACAGTTATAATCAAAACAACATCATATTGCTTACAAAAAAGAGTTTCATATGTACTCTGTATTAAACACAAAATGGAGTACAACATAGGTCGCCTACACTATGTTTTTCCATGCAATCACATTCTCCTTGGCCACGTCCATTGCATGTTCCATTTTTTCTCTTGGAATTGTCATGTTTAGCATATGCCTGATGTATGCTATTCCATCATCAACTATTGCCATTGGGTGTTCTGTTACAAACAAATAAATAAGCTTCTCAACTCTTTTGGATGGTGAGTTCATCAAACAGTGGGGGAAATTGATTGGAACAAATACATGCCTGTGTTCAACATACAGATGTTCAATCTCTCGGAATTGGTGTGCCCTAACGATCATCTTGAAAGTTCCCAAACAATCATCATTCAGAATTGGAATCATTGACAACCCACAATTTTCTTCGGTTGGCATATGATACGAGTTACCCATAGTTGTATACCCCAAGCTTTTGGAAAAACGACCAAGTGATGAGAATAATATTCTCTAAGATCGATATATTCAAACAGATATCAATAAGGTAATAACAAGTAATAGAAAACGATAAACACCACGATGAATCAAACAATGTGTCGGATGATTAATCTGCTCCACCTCAGAAAAATTCAACGTGAATTGCTACTGTAGAAGTAGTGAAGCGAAACTCAAGATCAAAAGCGAAAGTCCGTTTCTCTCCTCAAGCAGCGGAAGTTCGTTTCTCAGGAATGAAGTAGTGAAGCGAAACTCACTGAAACGAACTCGCCAAACAAGAAGCAAAAGTCAATGAAGCGAACGTAGTGAAGCGAGGGTCAAGAAGCGAACTTGGGTTAGTGTCCAAAAATTGGAACCGAAATAGACCGAAACGTTCGGTTTATTTCGCTTTGGGTATGTATTTGAAGCGAACCTGAGATTCGCTTCCGGTCGACAAGATTCGCATCTTGTGCTTGGAACGAAAGTGTAACTGGTTGTTGATTTCTTGGTTTCGTGTTTGTATCGGTGTGCTGGGAATGAACTGCTTTGATCGGAATTTCTTTTGTTGGAATCAAAATCGTCGTTATCAGAAAGTTGAATCAGAAATCAAAATTAGCATCAACATTGAAATTGTGGCAATCTGGAATCGGAATTTCAAGGTTTCAAAATTGAAATCGAAATATTTTTTGGAATGAAATCAAAATCGGAATATCACGCCTCAATGTCGAAATCGATTGGAATTGAATGTCACAATCTGAGAAATCATTCACCAGGACCAGAATCAGAATCTGTTCATCGTAATAGACAACAATGTTTCGAGCATCAAAATTGAATACAGAATGGGAATGGCTCGGTATCGGATTTTACATATCAACTCGAAACTTGATATTGGAATCGGAACTTGAATTGATAAAGCGTTCGGTTCAGAACTTGATCTCGAAATCGTTATTGGCAAAACAATCTCATTGAATCGTTCAGAAATTGGATGTCATCGGAACGCTGGGAAGTGATCGCAAACTTGATTTTGACTTTTACAAGTCAACAGCGTGTGTTAACAGATTGAATGAAGAAGATGACTCAATTTACAGTTTCAGCCCTCTGAAGTTACAAATATTGGCAGCATTAACCTCGTTTCTAAATCCCTTACAATTCCATGGTTTTAACCATTGGAATTTTTGGATCTTGACAGTTTCTACCCCAGATTCTAAATTCTTTCAATTTCTTGGGATTTTACCACCTTTTACCCCTTCTTACCAAAATATTTTCATTTCTAATCCTTTTCTTTGGTCTTATTCTTTTCAAAACCTTCTAAATAAATTGCTTCTTATTCTATTCTTTTGTCTAAACTTTAAAATCGAAAAATACAAAATTAATTTTTGTTATTTTTTCGGTTTTAATTTTTGAAGATTGTTTTTTTTTCTAAAGGGATTTATTTCATCATATCTGACGGGTTTTGAAGATTGTTGGTGATTCTTCTTAACTTTCTGGATTCTCTCCATGGCATTTGTTGAAGATTCACGGGGGAGTGATGATTATTCAAGGAGGAGTGATGATTATTCAAGGAGGAGTTCGTATTTAGAAGATTATTTTTATTTCTCTCGCTTTGAAGACCCCATGTGCTGATGAGTCTCACAATTTAGGGGGAGAAATGCCAAGAAATCGGAAATCGTGATCTTCATCAGTTTCAACATCTAGGGGGAGATTGTTGATTATTTGAGATATTGAAACTGATTTGACATATTTGGTTATTTAGGGAAGCCTTTTTAGGGTTAATCATTTTATGATTCCCTACGGTGCCTTTATAGTAGAAGTTCTTAGTCGAGCTCTTCTAAGGCATTGGTTTTATATTAAGGCATATATTTTATATTTATGGTATAATTTATTGTTCCCTATAAATAATCATTAGGTTTTGGTGTAAGCTTTTTACCAGATTAGGGTTTTTCTCTGTACGTTCATGTGATAATCAATATATAAAAACCCTTTATCAAATTACTTGCATATTGTGGTGATTGATTCTGATTGTTCTTGATATTCCGCATTCGTCATCTCGGATTTATTCCCAACACCAAGCATCTCCATGTTGAGCAAATCGATGTTGACAAAATAAATAAAGTTAACTTTTATCTTTTGATACGACTTACCTGGATAGTCTGTAAAAACCCCGCCATGTACAACTCTAATGGTGAATCTCTTATCGTTTACTTTCCCGTACTCTACTAATGGTGTGTTTTTCGGTTGTTCACTGCTTACACTCCAGAGTTGGAACCTCGGATTTGCCCATGGATCAGCATTCATCTTTGTTTCCATTGATCGTCGGAGTTTTTTTCATAGAGGAGGAGCAAATAATCGAAGCTATCGTATGTTGGTAATGAAGATGTAAGAATGACGATTTTGATATAAGGGGAGGCTTTAAATGGATCATCATTGGGAGCTGAAGCGACATCGACGCAGGCCATCACTTTCGATTAATAGCAGGCTACAGGGGAGGTGCAATTTGAACGAAGGCTGTGATAATGATTATCGATATTGTGTTATACATTAATATATTATTTACATTAATATATATAATATTAATTAAGTGTAACATCCAAACTTGCTTTGTTTTTATTATTACCATACAAAACATAAATTTATATATAAATTAATTATAAATATATAAAATCATTTTTTAAATTAATATGGGTATGAGTTGCAGGTGGTCGGGTGTTGGTCCGGGTTGACCATTATTAGGTCATGTACAGGTGTTGGTAATGGTTTGGGACCAAAATGGGTTTATAATACGGGTATGGGTTGCAGTTGGTCGGGTGTTGGTACGGGTTGACCATTATTAGGTCATGTACGGGTGTTGGTAATCGTTTGGGACCAAAATGGGTTTATAATATGGGTATGGGTTGCAGTTGGTCGTGTGTTGGTAATGGTTGACCATTATTTGGTCATGTACGGGTGTTGGTAATGGTTTGGGACCAAAATGGGTTTATAATATGGGTATGGGTTGCAGGTGGTCGGGTGTTGGTAATGGTTGATCATTATTAGGTCATGTACGGGTGTTGGTAATGGTTTGGGACCAAAATGGGTTTATAATATGGGTATGGGTTGCAGGTGGTCGGGTGTTGGTACGGGTTGACCATTATTAGGTCATGTACGGGTGTTGGTAATGGTTTGGGACCAAAATGGATTTATAATATGGGTATGGGTTGCAAGTGGTCGGGTGTTGGTACGGGTTGACCATTATTAGGTCATGTACGGGTGTTGGTAATGGTTCGGGACTAAAATGGTTTTATAATATGGGTATGGGTTGCAGGTGGTCGGGTGTTGGTACGGGTTGACCATTATTAGGTCATGTACGGGTGTTGGTAATGTTTTGGGACCAAAATGGGTTTATAATATGGGTATGGGTTGCAGGTGGTCGGGTGTTGGTACGGGTTGACCATTATTAGGTCATGTACAGGTGTTAGTAATGGTTTGGGACCAAAATGGGTTTATAATATGGGTATGGGTTGCACGTGGTCGGGTGTTGGTACGGGTTGACCATTATTAGGTCATGTACGGGTGTTGGTAATGGTTTGGGAGCAAAATGGGTTTATAATATGGGTATGGGTTGCAGGTGGTCGGGTGTTGGTACGGGTTGATCGTTACAATGTCATGTAGGGGCGTTGGTACGGGTTTAGGACCAAAATGGGTTTATAGTAGGTGGACGGGTCCCAAGTGGTCGGTTGGTGGTACGGGTTGATCGTTACAATGTCATGTAGTGGTGTTGGTACGGGTTTAGGACCGAAATGGGTTTATAGTAGGTGGATGGGTCGCATGTGGTCGGTTGGTGGTACGGTTTGATCGTTACAATGTCATGTAGTGGTGTTGATACGGGTTTAGGACCGAAATGGGTTGATAGTAGGTGGACGGGTCTCATGTGGTCGGTTGGTGGTACGGGTTGATCGTTACAATGTCATGTAGGGGTGTTGGTATGGGTTTAGGACTGAAATGGGTTTATAGTAGGTGGACGGGTCCCATGTGGTCGGTTGGTGGTACGGGTTGATCGTTACAATGTCAGGTAGGGGTGTTGGTACGGGTTTAGGACCGAAATGGGTTTATAGTAGGTGTTTGGATTTTTTTTCTTACTTAATATAAAATAAAATAAAAAATCTTAACAAAGTGTTTACACGGAAAAATTAGTAAGCTAACTAGACCTTATTCTTATTTTCGTTTTATTATACTATTTTCCCATTGTATATACATAATTAAATGTTAAATATTTTTTATTTCCAATAGTGATATAGTTGTATCCTAACGTAAAATTGTTAATTTACAAGGACCAAATTTGTAACATTTCTATTAATATCTAATAACTCGTAATAATGTTTCAAAAGCCAGAACATGTTTCCAAACCACGATTTATGCTTCTCATCGTGTGAGTTCACTCTCAGATCAAAATTTGGAAAAAATTTGAATTCGTCAATCAAAATTAAGCAAATATAATGGGAGGCAAACATTTTCTCCATTTTGTTTTGGGCTCCAAATCAAGGAGGGAATTATTCATCTATCTTACCGCCAAAACTATGAAGATCAATCCATCAGATCAAGGAAAATCCGGTAAATTTGGTAACCACCCTCAATTTAGGACGTACTAACAATGTATTATTTAAAAGACTTTGATTTTTTCAACCATTGTATGGTTTTTCTCTAGGTTATATCCCAGATGGATTATATTTCAGTTCATCATTCGACAACATTCATCATGCATTTCTACTGTAAGTGTATTCTCTATGTATGGTGTCAATGTTATTGATTTTATTGATTAGGGGATTATACATAAAACAGAAAAAAAAAATTATTCTTCATATTACTATGCTTGTTGCACACCAAATGTTCGATGAAATGTGTATGTGAAATTTTGTATGTAATATAAGTTAGTCATACCTTTTTATTAAACATATTAATAATCAAACTTGTTTCATATGTTTCATGTCAACAGAAGAATCATAGAGGTGAACAAGGAACAACATGAGGATATGCCCGACTATGATATGGAATATGAGCAAGATGATGGAACCCAAGTTTATGAATCGGACACAGAAGATGGTGAAAATAAGGACATTGACTACAATAGCCATTCAGATTCGGAAGAATAAATGCAAAGCACAGTTCCTACAAGGTCACCTTGGAAGAGGGGCCTGACTCGATTGCCAAAGCTGAAGACCGAGTATGTCAATTCTGGTGGTAGAAAAAAAACATGTCAAGTTTGATGAATTCGGTAAGTTTACAGGGAAGAATAATGCAGTGTTTGTTAGTTATTTGGGAGATCTTGTCCGCGAGAAGGTAGGATTAAGTGCTCTTTGCTGGAAGAAAGTAAAACCGGAAGTGAAGGACAAACTTTGGGAAGAGATTACAGTAAATATTTTTTTCACTTTTTTTAACTTCATCTCATATTTTATTTACAAATCATGTATTAAATACTAACAAATTCATTATTGTTTCATTTTAGCGCTATTTTGAAGTTGATGAAACTAGAAAACAATTTGTGATGAATAGGCTTGGTATCCTTCTACGAAACTTCAAAAGGAAATTGTATGCAGCTTACATCAAGCCACATCTAGGGAATTCCAAAAAGCTTGGAGAAATCCCTGTTCGATATCGTGCAATAATTACTCAAAAAGATGACTGGAACAAATTCGTGACATATACGCAATCTGAAGAGTTTAATGTTACAACTTTTTCCCAAAACTTCTTCATTTATTTATCATAAAATTACCAAAAAGTGTTTGACAAATCTTTTTTTTTTTGACAGGTTGTGTCACAAAAGACTATCAAAGCGCGAAAGATGTCAAAGTACGCTCATCGGATGGGACGAGGGGGTATACTACTCTTAGGCGGAAGTTGGTAAGATTTTTTTTAGCTATATGATCCATTATATTACCTTCATAGCATTGTACTTAACAGAATTTTACTTTATATTGTTTACAATTTAATTTTTTTATCAAGATTGAAGAGAAAGTGATTTCAAAGGAAGAAATGCCCCCAAGGTCAATTATATGGTGTAAAGGACGTGAAAGTAAAGGAGAATTTAAGGATGAAGATGTTAAACTCGTGGCGGATAAACTAGTCACTTCAATAAACTTTTTTATTACTATTACTGTAAAGATTTTAATCAGTTTTATTAGGACAATAATTATTAATATTTTGTGTGCTAGATGGAACAAGAAAAGCAGATAAAATAAGGACAAGTAAATGTTGAACCAGGCACGGATGCCATGACCTTAGTTTTTGGCAAGGAAAAGGGAGGATTTTTAAAGGGTGTCGGTACAGGAGTCACTTACAACAGATATTTCAATGTTCCTCGCAGAAAAGGATCATCTAAGGAAGAAATTAAAGATCTTAAAGTTGCACTGCATAATGGAAAACTTGAGCGTGAGAAAAAAGACGTTGAACTCAACGCTTTGTCTACAAAGGTTAATGAACAAGATCAAACACTAAAGCTAGTTTTGGTTCATCTTAATGCAAAAGGAGCTGACTTTCCAAATCTGTCTCATACAGTTGTAAGTAATCTTATTAACATGTATTTTCAATGTTACTTGTAAATTGCATTTTTTTTAGACATTTTCCATGTTTCTTTATATTTGCTAGGGTATTTCAACTGACAAGATTGTTGAAAGTAGTGAAACAACTCCTGTTAGTCCCAAAACCAAGGAACCATCAGAACCTGTAAAACCAGTATGTTATCATCTTATAAGATCATCATTGATATACTTTTTTTGGTACTAATTTCTGTTTTTTCACTTGGGACTCTAACTTATTTAGGTTATTGCAAAACCCACCAAGAAACAAGTTCAAACTAACTCTGCAACTGCAACTCCCGATACACAATTGATTTCCATGAAATCTGCAACAGTAGTATATACTAACTTTACAGTTTTCAACACTTTTAATTTATCTTTTATATTAAAATATAATTTTACATATATGTCTTAAACCTTTATATTAGGCAAATACAAAACCCACTAGAAACGTTGTTGACTCTAATACTACCACTATCAATCCTGACATACCAACAGTTTCACCAAATAAACCCCTTCACCAGGTAAGTGTTTTTTACATGTTGAATATACATTTCTGTCTTTTTTTTTTATTCTAATATTACTTATCATTGTAGCCAATCAAGTGTACTCTATCACATCCGTATAAAAGGAACATCGTTGCTCGTGGTACCATTCACTTATCATCAGAAAGACAATTCATTCATGGAGTTCCTCTACAAGATGATTGCTATAAAGTTTCCATTGATGAAGTGGTAATAAAACAAGCATTTCTACCCCATAAAACTGGAGAATTCACATTAGTTGAGGATGCATATAAAAGTTTTGTTCCATGGCCAAAAATACCTTGTGCAAACCGAGTCAAAGGTTTGTTTAATTATGTTCACTACTTTGTGCATTACACTTTATTTTCTTCATAAAGTAGTATACTAAGGTTTTGATGAACTCAATTTTTTTTGTTTCAATTTCGTTGTTATAGTTACCAGAAATTATATCACATCAAGAACATCAACGTCAAAACTCAAAGAAAAGGAAACCAACTTACATATCATCTGATGCCCTTCTCAAGAAGACAAGGAGCAATACAAATAAGAAGAATGTCTAGTTATGTTTAGGTTTTGGTTTATGATGTGTTTGATTTTTTTACCATTATTTAAATTCTTGAAATTAGAACAATTTTCTTTTTTTTTGGTATTTTAATTAGGAATTTAATGTATGGATTTGGATTTCAATTATTACTAATATCAAATTATGTATTTTGCTTTTGTTTCATATTGTTGGGTTTGGTTACTTTAATTTAAATTATTTTGATGTGTCTAAAATTATAGAAAAAGTAACAATAAATATTAAATTAAAGTGGCTTTAATATAAATTTGGCCATGTTTTATAGGTTTTCAGTGTCTCTAAAATTATACAATGGTTACTTTACATCATTTTTTAACGTGTGACTAAATGGTTAACAATAGCCATAATATACAAGAATTATGAGTCTACAGTTGTTTTAAAATGATGTTTATTCTAAAGTTTTTGTGACTAAGTTAAACAATAACAACATCAAAAACAATTTATGTGACAAATAAATACCATAATTGATTGTTGTTGTGACTAAATACTAGTAAATCGTCACTTATAAAATTAATTATATGTGTCCATTTACCGAACATGGTCATGTTCACCGTAATTATATGTATCTAAAATATACCCAATAGTCTTATTACGATACCGAATAGTCCTTAATTTTAACAAAATTTGTGTCTTTATAATACTTATGATTTTATTTCACTTAATTGTGTGTCTCTATACGATAGGCTATAGTCACAAAAATTGATTGTTTTTTGTGACTAATTATTAGCAATTCGCCACTTATGGAATTAATTATATGTGGCCATTTAGCAAACATGGTCATACTCACCGTAATTACATGTTTACAAAAGATACACAATAATCTTAACAAAATTTAAACTGTGTGACAATATAAAAGAAAACAACTACACTAAAACATCATGAATGTCGCAAGTTGGTGATATACAGTCACCACAGTTACTAAACAAATGTGTCTATTGATGGTTTAACGCTACAATATTGGATATTTAAGGAAAAAATTTCCGTACACATTTGTCACACTTTAATAATACGGCCACATGTTTTCATATCATACGGACACTACATTTTAAAGTGACCATAAGACTCATACGATGGCATCACCTTCCGTCACACTTTCAGTGAAAAAATAAAATGTAACGACGTAAATTTTCAAAACAATTTTTCATTTTTAAATCATATTTTCAATCATCAAAAACAATGTCAACAAACTGTATCCAATGTCATCATAACAAACAAATCCCAGAATCTCAAAACATAATCTCTATGAGTGTGTACGGATCATGCCGGCGCCTTCCCGCGATCCTCGCTAGTACCTGAAACACATAACACAACAACTGTAAGCATAAATGCTTAGTGAGTTCCCTAAAATACCACATGCAACACATACGCCTTTCCAGGCCATAACTCTGTAGGATCTTCCAATCCATGTATCTCAGGGGACTTCCGTCCCGAATCCCGGTAGACCTTCTGGTCCCACCCGTATCGACCTTCCGGTCCGTAACCTCTTGACCTTTCAGTTCATATCATCTTGACCTTCCGGTCCATATCATCTTGACCTTCCGGTCCATATCATCTTGACCTTCCGGTCCTCACCATACATAACATACATAGCACATACATATCACACAACCGCATATAGCACATACATCTCATAGCATACAAGGCCTTCCGGTCACACATAGGTACCCTTCCAGGTACAGTATAGTGAGAAGACTCATCTCAATGAAGTCGGATAAACTCTCGTGCTCAACGTCCCGATCTAGCCTCCTCCTATTATTCAAATAACATTCCCGATCAATATTCTCTCATAGCCTCATCTCTACAGATTGGGTAGAAGGCCATTTTACCCTTCCCTGAACTCTCTTGAATCAGTCTTGACCAGAACCCTAAGGTCAACGAGAGTCAATGGTCAAACTTTGACCGACTCGTCGAGTGCACATGGGCGACTCGGCGAGTCCATGCGGGTTCTCTGCATCCTTCTAGCCTCTCTTGGCTCGTCGAGTCATCGTCCCACTCGACGGGTTACACCTGTCGCAAATCGCGGGGCAACCCCGACTCGACTCGTCGAGTCCCATTATGGACTCGGCAAGTTGCATCCATGGCAACACTGAAATAACCTTCTGAGGTCAGATCTACTTCTCTAACCTATAGATCTGGCCTTCCCAACCACTATAATCACGTAAAGGTCCGACCTTTACACTCATGCAATGTCCATAAAGCTTCTTTGGGTGAAATAACCTCTAGAATGGCAACCTAGGGTCATATCTCTAATGGAATAGCAAAAAGCAAGATAGATAGGACTCTCTGGACCTCTTAAGGTCCAGATCTAAGAAGAACTCCACCTTGCGACCTCACATACTTCGAATCCAAGCCAAAGAAGGCATAAGAAAACCCTAGATTCAAGTAGATCACCAAATACACGAGATTGAGCACAGATTAGTACCTCTAGCAGCCTCTTCTGATCAAATGGGTGATAGATCTGAGCTCCTCAATCTTCCTTGTTTGTCCTCCTTCCTTCTTTCTTGCAAAATTACACTTAGAATGATGAATTAGCCCTCCTCTTGCACTACAAGCTTTCTCTCTGCTCTCTAGGGTTTCTCAGGGGTGCATTGGCCGCAAATGGAGGCTATAAAGGCCTTTAAATAGGGCACAGACCCCGAGAATTAGGGTTTCAATTTACAGCGCGGACTCGCCGAGTCCACGCATCGACTCGTCGAGTCCTTCATTAAATCAGACAAGAAATGCGCGATCCTACTCGGCGAGTCTGAGCGCCTACTCGCCGAGTCCCTCCCTAAAACTCAAGATAAATACTTAAAATAGGATACCTAGGAATCCGGATGTTACAATTCTCCCCCACTAGAATCAGACTTCGCCCTCAAAGTCCTACTCGGCAAACAACTCTGGATGCTGCTCCCGCATCTCCAACTCCGGCTCCCAAGTCAGCTCGGACCCTTTCCGATGTTGCCACTGGACCTGCACCAGGGACACTTCCTTGTTCCTCAGAACCTTGATCTTCCGATCCCAGATCGCGATTGGTCTCTCAGCATAATTCAGGCTCGCATCCACCTGAATATCCTCTAGCTGTACCACCGCCGACTCGTCGGCTATACACTTCCTCAACTGAGACACGTGAAAGGTATCATGAATCTGGCTCAGCTCCTCAGGTAGCTCCAACCGATAAGCTACCCTGCCCACCCTCACAGTCACCCTGAACGGACCGATGTATCGGGGCCCCAACTTGCCCCTCTTCCTGAATCGGATCACTCCTTTCCAAGGAGATACTTTCAGGAGTACGAAGTCTCCCACCTGGAACTCCAGCTCGGATCGTCGCCGATCCGCATAACTCTTCTGACGACTCTGAGCCGTCAGTAACCTCTGTCTAACCTGTTGTACCTGCTCTGTCGTCTGAAGCACTATATCAGTGCTACCCATCACGCGCTGCCCTACCTCTCCCCAGCAAATAGGAGTTCGACACCTCCTCCCATATAACAACTCGAAGGGAGGCATACCAATACTCGAATGGTGGCTGTTGTTGTAGGAAAACTCAGCCAACGGCAAGTACGTGTCCCAACTTCCTCCGAAGTCCAACACACATGCTCGAAGCATGTCCTCGAGTGTCTGAATCGTCCGCTCACTCTGCCCGTCCGTCTGTGGGTGGTAGGCGGTACTGAAATGCAACCTCGTACCCAACTCCTCGTGGAACTTCTTCCAGAACCTGGAAGTGAATCGTACATCTAGATCTGATACAATCGAGATCGGTACTCCATGACGCGATACCACCTCTCTCACATACAACTCGGCCAGCCTCTCAGCGGAAGAGCTCTCACTGATAGCAAGGAAGTGAGCGCTCTTAGTCAGCCGGTCGACTATCACCCAAATTACATCGACGCCCCTCGCGGTCCTCGGATATTTGGTGATAAAATCCATAGAAATCTGTTCCCACTTCCACTGGGGAACCTCAAGTGGCTGCAACTTGCCATGCGGACGCTGGTGCTCGGCCTTAACCCTGCGACAGGTCAAGCACCTCTCGACAAACCACGCGACATCCTTCTTCATACAGGGCCACCAATACTCTCTTTTCAGGTCCAAATACATCTTAGTGGCTCCGGTATGGATCGGGAACCTCGATCTATTCGCCTCCTCCATCAAAATGGTACGTGTCCTGCCCGCATACCGCACCCAAATCCGACCTTGAAAGGTCATTAGCCCTCGGCTATCGGTAACGAACGCAGGCACCTGTCCGACCACCCGCTCCCTCTTGCGGTTCTCCGGTATCACGGCCTCTGCATGGGCCTCCCGAATGGTGTCCAACACCGGAGTCATCACTGTCAGTCGCATACAAATGTCTCGAATCGGGGCACTCTCCGCCCTACGGCTCAGGGCATCAGCTACAACATTAGCTTTGCCCGGGTGGTACAGGATCTCACAATCGTAATCCTTTACCACGTCCAACCATCTCCTCTGGCGTATATTCAGATTGAGCTGATCCATCAAATACTTCAAGCTCTTGTGGTCCGTGTATATGGTACACCAAAACCCATATAAATAGTGACGCCATATCTTGAGGGCGAACACCACTGCCCCCAACTCCAGATCGTGGGTGGGATACCTCGTCTCATGAGGCTTCATCTGCCTCGATGCATACGATATCACATGCCCCCTCTGCATAAGCACTACACCCAATCCTGATATCGATGCGTCACAATACACCACCAAATCCTCCATCCCTTCCGGGAGGGCTAACACAGGGGCTTCGCATAACTTCTGGCGAAGTGTCTCAAACGAGGTCTGCTGCTCTGGACCCCATGAAAAAGCAACACCCTTCCGGGTCAACCTGGTGAGAGGCACGGCGATCTTGGAGAAATCTCTGATAAATCTCCGATAGTAGCCGGCCAATCCTAGAAAGCTCCTGATCTCGGTGGGTGATCTCGGCACCTCCTACCTCATAACCGCCTCAATTTTGGCAGGATCGACCAAAATCCCATTCTGGTTGACGAGATGCCCCAAGAACTGGACCTCCCGTAACCAGAACTCGCACTTGGAGAATTTGGCATAAAGCCTCTCCGTTCTCAATATCCCGAGGATCTCTCTCAGATGCTCCTCGTGCTGCTCTCTAGATCTCGAATACACCAGTATATCGTCGATGAACACGATCACCGAACGATCCAACATCGGTCTGCACACCCTGTTCATGAGATCCATGAATGCTGCTGGTGCATTGGTGAGCCCGAAAGGCATCACCACGAACTCGTAATGCCCATAACGAGTCCTGAACGCCGTCTTCTGGATATCCTCATACGCACTCTCATCTGATGATATCCAGACCTCAGATCAATCTTGGAGAACCAAGACGCTCCCTGCAACTGATCGAACAAATCGTCGATCCTCAGTAATGGGTAACGGTTCTTGACCGTCAACTTGTTCAACTCCCGGTAATCAATACACATCCGGTGTGAACCATCCTTTTTCTTGACAAAAAGGATCGGTGCTCCCCAAGGGGAACTACTCGGTCTAATAAACCCCTTCCCCAGCAGCTCCTGAAGCTGCGAGGATAACTCCTGCATCTCTGGCGGCGCAAGGCGATAAGGCGCCTTGGCGATAGGCGCTGCCCCCGGAACCAAATCGATGCGGAACTCTACCTGCCTCTCGGGAGGCACACCCGACAACTCCTCAGGAAAAACATCTGGGAACTCACGCACTATCGGAACGTCATCCATCGAACTTGGCCTCCCAATGGCCTCTCGTGTGTCCATCACATAGGCTACAAACCCGCTGCAGCCCTGCTGTAAACTCTGTCTCGCTCTGGCAGCCAAACAAAACGCTGACCCACATTGGGTACCCTCGCCGTACACCGTAAGTACTCCCCCACTAGGGTCTCGTATCGTCACCAACTGTCGCTCGCAGTCTATAACAGCCCTAAATCGGCTCAACCAGTCCATGCCCACTATGACATATACGTCCCCCATTGCAATCGGGACTAGATCTATCGGGAACTCAACACCGAAGATCTCGAGTACACATCCTCGAACTACTTCCGTAGCATACACCGCTCGCTCGTCAGCTATAGAAACTCGCAGAGGTCGACTCAACGCCTCTCGTCGGATACTGATGTACTGACTAAACGCTAAGGAAACAAATGACCGACTCGCACCCGAGTCAAATAACACCAAAGCAGGTACAGAATTCACAAGAAAAGTACCTACGCATATCATAATATAAGCACAGCACCTCATACTCAGCATAAATAAATGAAAGAATACATACCAGCCACAACATCAGGCGCTGCGCAGACCTCCTCCGCTGTCAACTGGAAAGCTCTCCCGCGAACCTTTGGTGCCTCGGCCTTCGCTGGCCAAACCTCGGTAACCCTAGAAGCAGGTGCAGATCCTTGCGGTGCTCCATGTGCTGTCCCCCGCAGCTGCGGACACTCGGCCTTCCGATGGCCTGTCTGGTTGCAATGAAAGCAAACCATGAACCCCTTGGGGCAATCCTTGGCGATATGCCCCTCCTTGCCAAATTTGTAGCAAGCACCCGATCGACACACCCCGTCATGTCCCTTGTCGCACTTTCCGCAAGTGCGGCCCTTCTGGCCTCCAGATCTAGAATCGGCGGGCTTTGCCCACTTGGCTACCGGCTGAGACTGTGTCGGCCGCCGATCCGTCCCCTGAGACTCGGCCTCCTCCCTGGCCTGAGTCTCCAACTCAATCTCCCTCTTCCGGGCATTTTCCTGGAGCTCAGCAAATGTCTGGTAAGTCGAGTTCGACACGAACTCCCGAATATCCCTCCTCAAAACGCCCAAATACCGGCTCATGCGTGCCTGCTCAGTAGACACCTGCTCAGGGAAGAACATCGCCCTCTCATGAAACTTCCTGGTAACCACAGTAACCGAATCAGTACCCTACTTGAGGGTCAAGAACTCCTGAACCAACCGTTCCCTCTCCACTGGGGAAACATACTCGTCTCTGAACATGGTGGTGAACCTCTCCCAGGTCACTGCTGAAATCTCTGCAAGAGTGAAGCTCGCCGTCACGAACTTCCACCAGTCCTTCGCTCCTAAGCGAAGGTGGTTCAATGCGAACCGTACCCTCAGATGCTCCGGACATGAACACGTGTAGAAGCATCCCTCGATATCAGAAATCCATCTCATCACAGCGATCAGATCCTGCTTCCCATTAAACTCTGGTGGCTTCGTGTTGCTGAACTCCCGAAACAACAACGAGTCACCTCCCTGAGGCCTGACAGCAGCCACAACTGCAGTAGCTGCAGTAGCCGCAGCCTCAGTCACCGCTGCGTACTGCTCATCAAAAGTCTCAATCAATGTGGTCTTGATAGACCCAAACATCTCCGGAATCTCGGCTCGAATCGTCGCTGCCACCTCATCGTGGATCATCTGACGAAGTTCCTCGTCACTCACGCCGCTCGGCTCAGGTCTGTGGCGTGTCCCAACCATGATGTTTCTGAAATACAACATAATAATATCAGAGACTTGCTCGAGCATACTCGCACTCGATAACTCAACCCTACTTGTTCCTCAGTACCCTAAGGATTCTTACTTAGAGTGCGTACTGCTCCGGTGTCTTCAGTAGTATGGGCCCTATACTACCGTCCACACCGCATCAGTATTCACCCTAAGTCCTCCTCCTTGGATCCCGATCACAAGCACCCTACATCTAGCTGGCATAGGCTACCCTTCGGTAGACCTCTTATGAGCTCCTCACTGCTATCTACTCACTCTCAAGCATCACATAGCAGCAGAAATCTCCCTAGGCTAAGGCATCACAAATCAGGCCACTCTAGTCCTAATATGAATACCTAGCCTACTCTAGCATGCATATCATAACATATCTCATAGCACATAATATAAGGGTATTTTGGGAAATCACCGTTCGGGGGCTGGCTGATCGTACACACTGCTCCTTTCTACTTTTCTCAAAATCCTTTACTCTGTTAGAAAAATTGTTCCTTTTTATGAAAAACTTTCCAAAATCCTCAGTTTGAGTTCAGATACGCCCGAAGGTGCATCCGAATCCCTCAAACCAAGGCTCTGATACCAACTTGTAACGACGTAAATTTTCAAAACAATTTTTCATTTTTAAATCATATTTTCAATCATCAAAAACAATGTCAACAAACTGTATCCAATGTCATCATAACAAACAAATCCCAGAATCTCAAAACATAATCTCTATGAGTGTGTACGGATCATGTCGGCGCCTTCCCGCGATCCTCGCTAGTACCTGAAACACATAACACAACAACTGTAAGCATAAATGCTTAGTGAGTTCCCCAAAATACCACATGCAACACATACGCCTTTCCAGGCCATAACTCTGTAGGATCTTCCGATCCATGTGTCTCAGGGGACTTCCGTCCCGAATCCCGGTAGACCTTCTGGTCCCACCCGTATCGACCTTCCGGTCCGTAACCTCTTGACCTTTCGGTCCATATCATCTTGACCTTCCGGTCCATATCATCTTGACCTTCCGGTCCTCACCATACATAACATACATAGCACATACATATCACACAACCGCATATAGCACATATATCTCATAGCATACAAAACCTTCCGGTCACGCATAGGTACCCTTCCAGGTACAGTATAGTGAGAAGACTCACCTCATGAAGTCGGATAAACTCTCATGCTCAACGTCCCGACCTAGCCTCCTCCTATTATTCAAATAACATTCCCGATCAATATTCTCTCATAGACTCATCTCTACAGATTGGGTAGAAGTCCATTCTACCCTTCCCTGAACTCTCTTGAATCAGTCTTGACCAGAACCCTAAGGTCAACGAGAGTCAATGGTCAAATTTTGACTGACTCGTCGAGTGCACATGGGTGACTCGGCGAGTCGATGCGGGTTCTCTGAATCCTTTTAGCCTCTCTTGGCTCGTCGAGTCATCGTCCCACTCGACGGGTAACACCTGTCGCGAATCGCGGGGCAACCCGACTCGACTCGTCGAGTCCCATTATGGACTCGGCGAGTTGCATCCATGGCAACACTGAAATGACCTTCTGAGGTCAGATCTACTTCTCTAACCTATAGATCTGGCCTTCCCAACCACTATAATCACGTAAAGGTCTGACCTTTACACTCATGCAATGTCCATAAAGCTTCTTTGGGTGAAATAACCTCTAGAATGGCAACCTAGGGTCATATCTCTAATGGAATAGAAAAAAGCAAGATAGATAGGACTCTCTGGACCTCTTAAGGTCCAGATCTAAGAAGAACTCCACCTTGGGAACTCACATACTTCGAATCCAAGCCAAAGAAGGCATAAGAAAACCCTAGATTCAAGTAGATCACCAAATACACGAGATTGAGCACAGATTAGTACCTCTAGTAGCCTCTTCTGATCAAATGGGTGATAGATCTGAGCTCCTTAATCTTCCTTGTTTGTCCTCCTTCCTTCTTTCTTGAAAAATTACACTTAGAATGATGAATTAGCCCTCCTCTTGCACTACAACCTTTCTCTCTGCTCTCTAGGGTTTCTCAGGGGTGTATTGGCCGCAAATGGAGGCTATAAAGGCCTTTAAATAGGGCACAGACCCCGAGAATTAGGGTTTCAATTTACAGTGCGGACTCGCCGAGTCCACGCATCGACTCGTCGAGTCCTTCATTAAATGAGACAAGAAATGCGCGATCCCACTCGGCGAGTCTGAGCGCCTACTCGCCGAGTCCCTCCCTAAAACTCAAGATAAATACTTAAAATAGGATACCTGGGAATCCGGATGTTACATAAAATGTCACTATATGCATATGGTCACACTTTTTTAGTGTGACTGTAAGTCATTTTTCTTGTAGTGAAACCTGGACAGTTATGTAATCATATATGGGATCAATATAGCCTGATCAACTATATTTATTTGAGATATGACCAACATGTGTTTGGGAGTGATTGCAGTGTTGCAACAAGTCTAAAACTTACCTAGGTACCAGAAGAATTCTAGAATCGAACATAAAGTTTAAAATACTATAGGAGTATTTTATGATGCCATAGCAACAAAACTAGAAACTTATCAATTTCTTATATCAAGAAGTCCTAGAATCAAACATATAATTAAAATACTATAAGAGTATTTTAGGTACCATAAATAAACTTTTGGGAAATTTTAAAGATCTTTTCTGGTAAGTCTATAATTACTAAGTGGATACGTTAAGGTTATATATAGTGAGATTTTATAGACTTAGAATATTTGAGTTTCACTCTACTCCCTTTTCCTTGTTTGGATGTGGATTTAGAGTAGGATCACTTATTCAAAGGTCTATTTGATATGGATTATATATAATCGGTATACACTATGTGATTAAAGAAAGATCGGAATGGATCATCTGCATAAAAATGTATTTGTAACGAAAAAGTTTTATTAATCTCATAGATTCTTTAGACATTCTCATTCTCGTATAAACCACTTAGATAGATGTAACCACTCCAACAACCATCGGAGGAATCAACAAAGATCCAGAAGGGATTCGTTAGGAAGATTTCAAGAAAGAAACAGTTGAGGAGTAGAGAAACTATAGAAACCACCAAGTACCTTTACCTTATTAAGGGCACCAATGAGAAGTTCGCATGAACTTCCGGGATCCAAACCATCCATTATGAAGTAATGAGGGATCAGTGCCAAAACCTGGAGTATGACGGTACGAAAATTCAATATATCTATGAAGGAGAAGGACACCATATAGATACCAGGAGAGAACAAATCATTACCGCCCAGAGTAGAACGGAGAACAGATGAAAACCACGTGTGATGCATGCGAAGTTTTTGAGTACATTTTGTGTCACTCTAATAACTAATAAATTGATACAACCTAGTGAGTTAGTATTTATACTACTCACGTTAGGTATTAAGCTTATCACTTTTTCCCGTCACGACTAATAAGAGTAAATCGGATCACGAAATCTCAATTGAGAGTGATTATTTCTACAAATTCATAAGTCTATTTCATTTAGACACTGTTATGAATTGTTTTCAAATCTTTTCGAAAGTTGGAACATGATATCCAACAATCCACGATAACTTAGTTCGGACAATACTCGGTTTATAACCATTCTAGAAACTTACTTCTGCTCTTTACCAGGACTGCATCATAGGGATGTAGGTTGAAACATTGAGAACAGTATAACCAAAACGATAAATTTATATGTAGATATAAATAATTAGAATACATATAGAGACAACCATCGTTGCTCACGAGCTCATTTTTTCTTATCGTGTAACAGAATCATGCCTCCGAAGAAACGTAACCAACCCACCAACAAAACACCAATCCTTCAGATAGATTCAGCTACGCTTCAAACTGCAGTCACAGCAGCCGTAGCAGCTGTCATGGCTCACCTTAATGCTAACAACGTAAATGTTAGTGGAAATGTAATCGGCAATCCCGATCGTGGTGATAACCAATTTCAGCAACGAGTGCCTCCTTGTAGAGACACTCCAGACCTCAAACCTAATATCCTGAAACGAAAGTTTGAGAACGAAAAAGGGAGTTGTTCAACTCAAGGACCTACCGAAGGGCAACAAACTGGGGCAGTTAACACACCCATTAGCCCTGCTATCCCAACACCAACCACACCGTACTTAGGAAACCTCTCATACCGCAGCAAGTGCAACTACCATCATCATGGAGTCTGCCGAGTGCTGCATTGCAATAGATGCAACATGAAGGGGCACACCGCCCGCATCTGTAGGACTCCGGTCGAGTTCATCACTTCAACTACCAGTGCTGGAACCAGTCCAATATGTCATCTTTGTGGTGCAATAGGACATTTCAAGAGGGACTGTCCAACAGAGAAGAATGACGGGGGAGAAGGAGGAGTTGACCCCAGATAATGGGGAAACATCAAGGAACCCTGCTATATTTTGGTGCGCTTCCAAACCCCAATAATTAATTATAATTATGATTACTCTCTCGTTCGAACCAAATTGCAGCACTCATATAAAAACTGAGAACCCTAGCAGGTAAGCTATGATGGCTTAGTGTATACATTAGAGTCATTTATAATTAAGATTTGTAGATTTAGAGTGAGTGATCCCGCCTCATTTCCTGTTCCTTATTTGGTTGAGGATTTAGGGCAGGGTCGCTCAGTCAACTCTCTTACCAATCTTAATTATACATGACTTGTGTACACCAAGCGGTTATAAAGAGACCTAGTAGGGATCATTTCATAAAAGTTCATTATTTCAAATTATCAGAACCCTCATATCGTTAGTGCTCGCTAATTTCGGATCAAAAAGAGCTTTGCAGCGATAATAACTGAATAAAACCGAGAGCGCTGAAAGCATATGTACATAGGATTGTTCATCATCCTAGTAATCATTTATTCCAAATCGACTTAATGTATATTTCTTCGAGAAGTTCCGACATCATCATTCGACATGGTTTGGCTTGGTCCTTACCATGCAAAATCCCTATGCTGTGTAAAAGAACTTTTCCCTTAATCAACCATCAAACGAAATACTTTCAATCTATAACTGCAAATCCATAATACGAACCCTTATGTCGTCTCTTGTTTCAAAACCTCAGGATTACCTAGGGAGGGGTACCACACCTTTCTAGCCTACTCAATAGTCAATAGCCTTGAAGCGAAAAACACCAAAGGAGTCTCAGAAGTCAGTAACCACCCGAAGTATCCCTAATAGATCTCATGAGGTTAATCTATCGTTGTTAAGTGTATACGCGAGAGTGGTATATAATTTAGACTCAACAAGATTTAGGATGTGTGATTTCGCCCTATCTCCTGTTCCTTGTCTGGTTGTGGACCTAGGGCAGAGTCACCCATCCGAACATTTTATCAAATCTAAATTATATACGACTTTTATACACGAGGTGATAGTAGATGAGCCAAGTATGAGTCTTATCATGAACTTTAGAGCAAAAGCCTGCAGGCTTACTACAACCAGAGATACCTGAGTGGAAGTGGTAGCGAATTACAATGAGCTTCATAATCAAATTACCCAAGGCAATAGGTGGACTTGATGCCATTTTGGGTGATCGTCGACAGATTAGCCAAGTCCGCGCACTTCCTGCAATTTTAAAGAAACATGCAAAATAGAGAAGTGAACTAGAACGTGTGTCCGAGAGATTAGTTAGACTGCACGGTGTTCCAATATCTGTTATCTCCGTTAGAGATAGTAGAATCACCTCCCAGTTCAGGAAGTCACTTCAGGATTCCCTGGAAACTAGGCTAGACATGAGTATAGCCTACCATCCACAAACCAAAAGACAGAATAAGAGAATGATTCAAGTATTAGAAGTCACGCTGAAAGCATATGTGATCGACTTTGGTAAAGCATGGGATACCCATTTATCAACTAGTCGAATCCTTTACCATACTAGCATTTAAAGTTGCTCCATTTGAAACCTTCTATGGTCGCAAGTTCAGACCCTCTCTGCACTGGACTAAAATAGGTGACACGCGACTAGCTAGAGGCCCAATTTCCAGACAACACCCTCGCTGGTCCGGAAATCATACGAGAAACTACCGAGAAGAGAATACGAATCCAGGAGCGACGTGAAGCTCCCAGAGTCAGACAGAAAAGCTACGCCTTCAATAGGAGAAACTCCTTGGAAATTCCAGGTTGGTGACTTCGTCGTATGAAGGTCTCACCCCGGAAGGGAATGATACGCTTCAGAAAGCGTGGAATACTAAATCCAAGGTACATAAGATCATTCGAGATTCTTACTAGAATTGATCCAATAGGTTATAGACCCCGACTACCTCGAGAATTCAATAATATACATCCTAACTTCCACGTATTTAACTTGAAAAGTGTTTGTCCGACGGGACTTTTGTTATCATACTCGATTAGATCGAGGTAAACGAGAAACTTAACTTTGTGGAAGAATCCGTAGAAATCCTAGACAGTGAAGTCAATAGGACTAATCAAATCCATATCCTGTTAGTGAGGGTCCGCTTAAGTGCATAGCGAGGACCCAAATTCAGTTGGGAGCGTGAGGATCATCAGAAACATAAGTATCTACCTCTTTTCCCTTCGTCCATGTGTATACCTTAAATTTAATTTCGGGACGAAATTCCCTTTAACGGGGGGATGATGTGACAACCCGAAAATTTTATTCTTGTAAAGTCAATCAAATCAATCAAACGTCAGAATTGTTTATGTTATCTTTTTTACTGTGTTAAGGGTCATATATAGGTTTCTAAGCCTTGTACATTTAAGGATTATGTGTTATGAAGTATTAGCTCGAGATCAAAAGGCTGCACCCGAACCAGGAAACCCAACATTAGGAAGAGAAAGTTTTTCTGGATTTTCAATGTTACCATTGTCAATGTCCATGGAAGTTTGGGAAGTTGATCTTCTAATCAAATTTGCTTTACCAGTGCTCCAAATCATTACTGAATCAGCAGCACCTAGAAAATAGATAAGATCATTAAGGGTCATGTCATGGTTTGTTTCATAGAAGTCCCAAAGGAAACTCACTATGTGACTTAGAAAGTGATTGAACAACCAACTTTCTCAAGACTTTGACACCCAACTCTCCCGGCATGTCAATATGTGACTTTATCTCCAAGATGTGAGCACACATAAACCTTGGTTGCTAATAGGGCTTGAGTGACCTTGAACTATTCAAGAACTTGTGGGTTAGGGAGAATAATTGGAGGAGGTGGAGGAAGTGAAATATGATTTCCATGAGCCAACCACGGGACATCATCTTCATTAGGAAAGCTTGTTCCATGAGATTTGGGAAGATCATAGTTGTCTGAACCAGACATTTACAATGGGAGAAATTAAAGTTAGTTGATTTAAAGTCCTTAATATAACACCCAATATGAAATATTAAGGCTAGGACCCAACACAATATTTTATAACTTGGAAGAGGGATGCCGTAATCCAAGCTATAGAATATCTAAAGGTAGGCGAATGACGATTCACCAATTTCCACCATGAAAAACGAAATAGAAATATTAGGTTTTAATTGGATTTGAAACTCCTAGATCTTTTGAGATTCATTGAACTTTTCAATGGCATGTTTCAATCTCGATTGTGCCCTCTCAAGTTTTGTGACTGGGATGTCGAGGATCACAAAACAAGGTGTGAATAACCATGCAAATATACTTGGTACCCTTAATATTTATCACTTAATCGATGTGCCGGTTAACCACACGCGCTCCACCGATCCTTTGATAAAAATTAAGTTACCCTTTGCCTACCTTGTTAAATCCAAGTTAGCGTGCCGGTTAACCACACGCGCTCCACTAACGACTTAAGCAAAGTGCAAAGTGTAATTTCATGGGTTAGCACCAAATTCACATTTTCCTAAAGTAACTAAGATTGGGAATTTATAAAAGGTTTAGTTACTTTATATTTATTATTATACTTATAATGAAAATTATAGTCCTTGTCCTACCCGTTCGGCTAACGACCCTCCACCAGTCAAGGAAGCGGTGGGTGAGAGTGGACACCCATTAAACTGTCATTTTATAGGCAGTAACCTTATACCCCCCTTATAGACCGGCTTCGTGAATGAGGTCTACTAACTGTAAGACTGACTTGCTCTTATACATATATATATTATTAACTTATAATACTATAAAGTATAAGGGTTGAATTTTAACTTTTAAAACTCTAAGGTTTAGAATTAAAGTGTGTGTGAGACTTTACAAATTCCAAAACTTGAGGGCAAGTTTTGAACTATTCAAAAACTTTTGGATTTTCATAACTTATGAGTTTAATTAAGGTTTTAAAAACCTTTAATGAAGAGACTCTTGAACATCCATAACTTGAGGACAAGTTATGGAGTTCATAAAACAAAAAGACTCTTCAATTAAGTAACCTATGCATTTTAATGAATCTTTAAAAGAAATGTCTTTTGGTAATCCATAACTTGAGGACAAATTATGGACTCCATTAAAACACATTTAGATCAGGAATTAACTAACAAACAATTTTGCAAATAATTCCTATGATCTACTAAAACTCATAAGTGTATGAACAATCATATCAACAATTTCAAGAATTACATAAACACACATAAAGCTTGAAATTTTGATAACAACTTTGAAATTGGTTTACCATAATCATTACCACATCAAAAACAGGTTTTATAGGTCCAAAACAGTTTAAGGTAATGATTCTAGACCAATTCCAGCCTTAAAAGTCGAAGATATGCTGTCAGGGGGTCCAACTCGTCGAGTGCATGAACCAACTCGACGAGTTGGATAAATTTAGGCATGGACTCGTCGAGTCCCTTAATGGACTCGGCGAGTCAGCTGACCAGACAGCCTACAAACTTCGATTTTAGCAATTTGCATCAAGTATAAAAGAAAACAAGCCTAGGCTCTGATACCACTGATGGGTTTTGAGCATTCTAACACTCCTATGGTGTACATGCAACCCTATAAACCTCGGATCTATGTTTTCTCTATTATACATGCAAATATTCAATATTCCAATGTTTCATCCTAACTAGCATGATAGGAAGCAACTATACTACAAAAGCCTAGTTAGATGACATACCTTTTGATGAAGCTTGAAGTCTTGGTCTTTAAGAGCTTAGCCCCAATAGTGTGGAAGCCTCAAGTGAAATCACAAATCACCAAAAACACCTTGGAAAACTTGAGAGAATAGCTAGCACTTCTAGAAATCGGCCCACACCAAAAACACCCTTTGTTCTCACACACTAGTGCCAATTTCAAGTGCCAATGACCTCTTTATATAGTATGGAGGATTAGGGTTTCATCCATGTAAACCCTAATACCCATGACCTTCCATTTCCATAGGATCCATGGCTTAAAAACTCCATGGACTATACATGCAAGTTTAGCCCAACCTAAATGAACTTGGCCCATTCCATATATATACAAGAGTCCATATTTAATTAGTTCCTTTTGATCACTAAATTAATTCTAAATTAATTCTTGATCAATACTAATTAAATAATATGATTCCATATTAATATATTAGAACTTATAATATATTAATATAAATCATAAACATACTATTCTCAAAAGACTATCCATATAAATTGTTCCGGTGAAGTGCAACCCCAAATGGACCATGCCAAATCGGGTCAAGTACATATCAATTATAGTTATGGACTTAGACACTAATCCAAGAAAAGGGTGGGTGACATATACATAGGGAACAGGTGTATTAACTACACGGTCTTATTAGTAGTCGTCGTACATGGTGTCAGTACGTGGCGGAGAGCTTATGCTCTGATTAATTAGCCGTAAGCATATTTGTTGTGCCCGACGGAGGGACTTGTTCCCTGAAAATGACAGGAGTTCCCTAATGTGGCACCAAGGGTGGAAAGAAATGAAAAGAATTATATTTGATAATTTGTTGCATTATTTTTATTTTATTGACGTCAATATGCATGAAAATCACGAACTCACTAGACCCTAGGCTTACCCATTAGAATCTTTAAATACACGCAACCCAAGAAATAACGTAGCAAGTGGCAGCGGGAATGGAAAGGATAAAGCTCAGACTTGAAGAAGGCGATAAGTTTTGAGGAAGACGTAGCGCACCAGTGTTTACTTAAATTTCTATTTGCTTCCGCTATTATTATTAATAATGACATTAGTATTTGAATTTTAGAATTTTAGAAGTTTTGAGACCATGTTAAGTTAATACTGGTATTTGAAATTTGGGGCGTTACAATGCTCTTTGTGAATCAATTTTTTCTTTATGGGTTTTCGTTTGACCTTCATTTGGTCGATACTCTGGGTTTTCTTTTTAGTTAAAGCATATAATTTGGGGTTCTATTTTACCAAATTGCTTCAGAAAAATGTTGTTTATGCATATACGAAATAGAAACATTGATTGCTTTCTTGTAATACATACAACGGGTAGGATAAAGTCAAGATAGAAATGCTAACATGCCTTTGTTAATTTGGTGCAATTTTTATTTATTAAATTAGCGACTGTGAATCAACATTTAGAAAGTGATTATTGATTTTCTGGCGCAAATAAGTCATCTCTTTGTTTCATTTGTCAATATTATCTCACGCTAAAACATCCATAAATTGATCTTTATGCTATTATATGCTTCAAATTTTGGCATATTTTTTGTTGGGGTAAAATGAAAGCCATTTTTAACTTGATATTTTTGTATATAGTCTTTTGGGTACAGATTAAAATTTAATTGTGTTCAATATTACTATATTGTTGTAAATAGAATAAAAAAATTAATAATTTATTGCAATATTTTGTCTTTAACAAATAACATAATAAACCATTATAAAGTTGATTAACCTATGCCAATTATCCAAATCTTTTTAAAGTGTTCGCCAATAAAGAAATGACCCAACAGAGAAACCCAACTTCGAAACAAAAAATTAAAAAATATATATATAAAATCTTGTGACATGTCATCTTTGAAATTCCTCAAAAATCAATATAAAAATCCCCATTAATCCAAAAAAAAAAAAATTCACATTAATCTTCAAAGCATCTCACGTCCACTTTCCTCCAAATCTAAAGAATGTTGTGATTAGAGCCCTCCTCCAATATTTCCAGCATTACCTTGTCGAGAATTTGGGGTTGTTTGTTTTTTTTTGTGCAACCATTTTTGTTTGTGCCGCGCAGACATATGTCATCGCAGAGTGTTTGTTTTTTGAAAATGTGCAGATCAAAAAACGTTTGTGCGAGGTCTTCCTGGCGCAGAATGGGTCACTGTCTTCAAAGGTCTTCACGCCTCATTTTAACCTAAACCAAAAAAAAAAAAACGTCGCCTATCTTTTTTTTCCTTTCTCCGCCGCCTATCTTTTTTGCTAAAAATGCCTTTTTTTTATGTTTATGACATTAAATTAATTTGAAAAATCAGTTTATTTCAGTACCTGCAGACGTTAAAAAACAAACAGACTTCTTATTGCAGACTACAGACATTTGGTCCACATTTTCTGCTGTAGAGGCTTGCAGATATGGTCCGCAGACTGCAGACATTTTGGCTACAGAAAAACAAGCAGCACCTTAATGTCTCCACTGCCTTGCAATAATGCCGACTCGGATGCCAATATTGATTTTTTAGAAGATTGCATGTATTCATCAAAAAGTGAAAAAAATGCATCCTCAACCTTCTTCAATTGTGATAAACCTTTACTATAGACATTTCTATAGCTAAACTCAACAAAAGTGAATTTATATTACGGATCTGACACCTCAGCTATAGCTAACAAAAGATTGAAATCAGCTTAATATTTGCTAAACATATTCCACATTTGAGTAGCTATCTTTGTTTGGTTATAAGGATCTTTTGACCACAAAGACTCACAGCAGAAGCAAACAAATCAGAAAACATACTATGTAATTTAATCCAATATTTAACCCAAATACCAATACATATCAAGGCCCAAAATCGTTATTATTAAGATGTAAAAGCTTCCCAAATCCCCGCTGCATTGAATGATATGGGCGGGTTATTTGTTGCCCCTCCCACCAACTTGCCGACCTCTTTAAATTTATGATTAATTGGTCTCAACTGCATTATATTTAATTTATTTATCTATCCTTTCCTTTTCTATATTCTATATGACAATAAGATACATGCTTAAGCATAGAAGCCGAATATCCGGAACTCCGAAGCTGTCAAGAACTGTCAGTTCCATAATCAAAACCAACGTGATTTATTTCCGTTTCGGTTCCTAAAGTTTGAAACCGATTGAATAAGATTCCAATCGTTGTTCTTATTTTTCTTATATCGTTATACGCAACTCTTTCTTAATAATGATAACAGTGATGGTAGAATAGAAATATAATCTTATTATATATCAATTAGTTAAAGTAGTAGTAGTAATAATAATAATAATAATAATAATATATTGATGATAGTAGTTGATTGTGATGGAAATAACTAATAGGGTTAAATAAGATTTAAAGCCGTTTTTGTAAAATTATATTGTGTTTTAAAGTAGTTACCGAATTAGAAACTTTTTGATATAAAATAGGGATACATTTGGATTTTAAATTTCATGAAAGAATCTTTTGTATAATGAAATTTGGTTGAAACGATTTTTCATGCACAATAATGTATTTTTCTATAAAATTTAGGTTTTTCATTTTTGACTTGCCCACATTCTAAATAGGATATTTATAAAATCTGTTTGTATTAAAAAGGAATATCACAACCTTGTTATAAATAAAAATATCAAACGATTTTTGGGTGCCACCTTACCAAAAAACGAGGTTGTTTGGACCCTGAATTTATGATGACATTAGAAAGGTCAATTCTATCAAACATTAAAGAGATGTGACTTTACACCAACCCAACGTTTAAAATTTACCAAAAAGCAGAACTTGAAAATGGCAGTTTGGTAATTACTACAAGAACCTAGACCAATTAAATATCTAGTGAATTATATAAGTAGCATAACCCCCTAATCATACATTCATCCCACTCCACAACAACATACCAAGAGCTATATAACCAAATTCCCATTTCAAACTAAACCAAAAATGTCTCTTGTGACAGACGAAATCAGAGCATCTGCATCAGACATATGCCATGGTGATGCAATTTGTCAAGAAAAATCAAAGGCTTTGCTCACAGAAATGGGGCTACCCAATGGCCTCTTACCTTTGGAAGACATTGAGGAGTGTGGGCATGTCAAAGAAACCGGCTTTGTGTGGCTCAAACAAAAGGCCGAAAAGAAACACAAGTTTGAAAAAATCGATAGGCTTGCAACATATGGAACTGAGGTTACTGCAACCATGGAGAAGATGAAGATCAAGAATCTGAAGGGTGTGAAGACTAAGGAACTTTTGCTGTGGCTCACACTGGATGAGATATCTGTTGATGAATCCAACACTGAAAAGATCACTTTCAAGGCAACTTCTGGCCTTTACAGAACTTTTCCAGTGTCGGCTTTTCAAGTTGAGGATGTGAAGAAAGATGTTGAAGAAGTGGCTGTGGCTAAGGACGCCAAAGTTGTTGAAGTGGATGTGGCTAAGGAGGCCCAAGTCCAGGAGGTTTGAGTAAGTGTTTTACACCATGCCATGCAGATGCAGTATACCTTATGTATATGGCAATTATGAAGTTACCTTTGTTGATGAATTTCAGGATACATATGTATCAGTATCTTATCAATAATTTATGATCTAAATGTATCATAACGTTTATCTCAATACGATCATGTATTTTTATTGTTTGGTTTCTTTCTGTTGTCATTGATCCTTATGAGAGCAATGCGAAGAGTGGATTCATGATGTTTTGATCAGGTATATATGTACGTTTTAGTGATAATTCACAAAGTATTAAGTCATTTTTTATCTAAATTACCATTAATATCAAATTTTAAAGAATTTTTTGGGGTTAAAAGACACCCTGAGTAACGACACACCCATAAATGTTTTACAAGGCGGGACAAAAATAACACTAATAAAAAAACAAGTATATATATTATATTTGGATATGGATGGATGAGATTGAAACTGGAAATCATCCTGTGCATGTTTCTATCTTCCTATCTGTTCCTCATTTTTTTCACAAAAGTGTGCTTCAATGGCGGCATCCATGTAATCCACATCTCCATATCCCCTTATAATGCGTTCTTCAGTCGAATTATAATATTTTAATTCACATACCAAGTTACCAACCCAGTAATGTCAAATAATATCAGGGATTAAGTAACATCACAAGTTCTCCCCCAATCTCTGATAAGCATTTTTGGAGCATTCTTAGTAATCAAATTGATTTAGTTAAAGAATTTCTTAAGGTGGAAAATAGTTAGATTAGCACACAAATTAATCACTCTATAGGTACCAAATCAAGAAAGTACACATATCAACCAGTTTCTATAAAGTACACAGATCAGTCATTTTTTGTTGATTACATCATCAAAAACCATCAGTTTGATCTTCCTGGTATCAAAGATTCATAATGATGCTACTGGGTATTCAGGGGTAACACTTGGTCTTGTAGGACGTAGATGATGCTAGACTTGCACGGAGGACCTTATAACAACAAAAAGGATAAACGGATACTAATTACAAGAAAAGCAAAGACTGAACAACTCTTAAATAATGTAGAAATACAAACTTACTAAGCTAAAAAATAGGAACAAATAAACCAACTATCAAAGCCACTCACTCTTCAACTATTGGCACACATATGCACCTTATTCTCCAATTGACTAGGTGAAAGGTTTAGTAATTCAAAATTACTTCCAATACTTTTCCTCTTAATTCTGATTTGTGTCTTCCAGGTTCTTAAATCACAATAGTTCACGTAGCTCAACAAACTTTGCTCGTGGTAATACCTTAGTAAGGATGTATGCCTTCTGTTCTTCACCACTTACATGTTCTACACAGATCATGCCTTTTTCAGCATAATCGTGGATGAAATGGAATCATGTATCGATATTTTTACTTATCCAGAGAAATAGTGGGTTATTCATCAATGTTATGACGGACCTGTTGTCAACAAATATCTTCACACATTTGGCCTTCAGTCTGGTCAAATCAGTCAACATACTTCTTAACGACAATGCTTGACATGTTGTTGCTACTGCAGCCATAAATTCAGCTTCACAAGATGAGATTAAGTGATATTGTACTCTGTTTTTGTGAGCTCCATGTGATAAGATTACCTTGGTGGGTTTTGATAGCTAAAAACGAAACTTGTAACATCCATAAAATTTATGAAAATTTAAAACTTTTTCAAGCATTCAAAAACCACTATTTATTACAAAATGTTTTCAAAATAGTTTCATATCAGAGTATCCCAGAAATCAAAATCATAAAATGTGAGGAGGTGCACGATCACGCATTCGCCTTCCCGCGATCATCTAAAGTACCTGAAACAAAATCCAAAATTGTAAGTCCGAAGCTTAGTGAGTTCCCCCAAAATACCAACGCCATACAAACATAATCATATCATAACCAACAAACAGCATGCATATTGAGCCATCAGCCTGACTGGACCACCTCCCAGGGCCATCAGCCTATATGGACCGCTCTCCGAACCATCGGCACGTCTGGACCGCCTCGTGGGACTTCAGCCTATCTGAACCACTCGTCGGGCCTCCGGCCTGACTAGTACGCCCTTACCGGGTTTGCGTTCTATTTGGGCCGCCCTTGGTATGTTGGCCTAGAGCACAAAGCAGAGACCACCTCGACCCATCCCCAATCGCACAATCAGCACATAAATATCAAATGCTAGCATATACAAATAATCAGACCAATCTAACAGATCACTAATCATAGCATCATCCTATATACCAAGATACCGACCTAACAGGTCACTAACATAGCATCATCTTATATACCAGGATACCGACTTAACAGGTCACTAAGCATATCAACATGCAATAAACCCGGATACAAATCCGAAAAAGGTCGGCATTGGTGCCTTCGACCCTATTAGTATAGTGAGGACAACTCACCTCACACTGCTGAAGTCCCACAGATAAACTTTAGCTGCTGGATGACAGATTCCCGAACTGTCAACATCAAAACGACACCCAATTAATAATTGGGTTCCAACACATAACCATAAGTCCATGATTGGGGTAAAAAACTACTTTACCCCCAACCTAGCTTGATTCAAGCCCTAGGCCCAAGCTCACACTCCAAAGGCCCAAAAGTCAAACAATGGACCAAAGCCCAACATATGGCCCATTTTTCCAAATTGGGCCCAAACCCCTCACATGATCTTACCATAAAGGCCAAACCATTTATTCTAGTCCACACACTTGGCATTTCATAGGTCCAATATCTCTTAATTATCAAGGCCCAATTATGGCCCACCTATGGCCCAATTTTCCAAATTGGGCCCAAGCTTTTCCAATGGGCTTTATCCTAAAGCCCAAATCAAATATTCTAGTCCATATATTTGTTCTTGGATGGCCCATCAATAGCCCAATCACCAAAGCCCAACTCAAGGCTCAAGCAAAATTAGGGTTTTCACATAAAATGACGATTAGGGTTAAGACACTTAACCCATTAAGGACTTAATCCATTAAGTCAATCATTCTGTTAGGTAAATCATATGGTGTGATCGGGTGTAATTCATAATTCAATTCCAATGGCCCAAAATGCGGGTTCCGATAAATCCAAACCAACAAATCCAAAATTAGGGTTTTCTAAACCCTAATTAGGGTTTCCAACCCAATCGCGTGCCGATTAGTCAAATGGTTAGGTTTTTAGGTCAATTAGGGCTTCATTAGGTAAATTAGGGTTAAATATGTCGGGCACCACCCACTACCACCTCGGGTAGTGGTGGTCAAAGGCGGCGGCCACCACCTCGTGGTGGTGGTTATGATGTTAACCCAAAACCTGTCCAAGCATCTCAAAAAAACAATTTAACCATGCACAAAATGTACACCGCCACCAAACATGGCGGCTGGTGGCGGTAGAAGGCGGCAGCCACCACCTCACGGTGGTGGTGGTGGGTTTTCTTCGGGTTTTCCGGCCAAAATAATGTACAAACAACATATTATCAAAAAGAAATACACACATAATAAAACACACACACACAGCCACCCTTGTGGTGGCAGGCGGTGGTCGAAGGTGCTAGCCACCACCTCACGGTGGTGGTGGTGGCTCTCTTGTGATTTCCGGTTATGCAACACATACTCCAGTACACACACGCATCCTTGCACGAAATATGGATGCTACCACCCACCTGGTGGCGTACAACGAATGGCAGCAACAACCACGTTAACAACTGGTGGTAGCGGCAGCTGACGGACATCAGCAAACTGAGACATCACAGAAGAAAGGAGGAGAACTGATTGAAGCTGCCACGAACTCGTCGGAACAGTCCAGCAACGGCAGCAACAGAACGGTGGTTGTTCGACGGCGGCTCCTCTTCAACAGGAATGACGCGGCGGTAGAAGGAACGACGTCGCTGACTGTCGCATGAGCGGCTACGGACGTCAGCCAACGCTCAGATGACACATAACAAGGAGGAAAGGAGGAGAAGCGTTTGAAACGGCCACGTTCTCCGATCTCCAACTGATGTGATGACTTCTGGTTCTCGTCGGTCTTCGATATCTCTGGTCGTGGTAGATATCGTCGGTGGTCTTGGTTAATCGGAACATCAAGGGGGGTCGGGTGGTGGCGGCTGGACGATGGAGAAGGAAGGTAGCGGCTGGAGGTTAAGGTAGGGTTAGGGTTACATGGTGACGGGTTTATAAGTCCCGTCCAATTCAAACATTAGTCCATATTGACACTCTTAGTCCCTCCTTCTCCTTTTTCTTTCAAATTAACTCAAAATGTTACCAAATGGCCCCTCCTCTACAAAATATTTTAAATTTAAGTCCATATATTACCATTCAGCACTCAGCATTCCAAATCCCTTCAATTTAAGTCTGATACTTGCCCAACACCCCATGACTTCTGAAAATCTTACAAAATAGATCCTGGAATTACACCTTATCCCCCGAAACTCCAAATCATGTCATTTGACTCCCCGAAACCAACACCCCGATAAATATTATGGATTTTAGGGCTACTATTCATTTATTAATCGTTATCTATTTATTTATTTAATAAACGGGATGTTACAAAACTTTATTCTTATAACGGCAACATAATCAATTTTAAAATATCTATTATTTTAAGATCATTTTAAACAAAAACATCAATTATCCAATTATGAGTTAGAAAGATTATAAAACACCATACAATGTTTAAGTATGAAAAACAGCCCAAAGAAGAGCTCATTTATTATGTATTCACCAACAAGTATAATCCACCAAGAATGTTAGTTCTCACTTGTATTTAGAACGTCTTAAGCCTTTAAGAACTAAACACATTTTAGTTTTAAAGGAGAAACACTTAAATCACTAACTTCTTTCATAGTCTTCAAAAGAGTGAAATACGAGAGAGGGGGGAGTGTGACTTTCGGCCAAGGGAAAGAAAAGAAAGAAGCAACAACTAATGAAAGCTTTTTGCATCTTATTTGTACACACACATCACATCTAAGGACCATGCCTTCATAGTGTAACATTCCAAAAATCATGACAAAATTTTCATTTTTAAAACTATATCAAAATCCATAAATCATTCAAAATATAGTTTCAAAAAGTCATAATCATAATCAGAGTATCCCAAAATCATAGATCAAATAAATATCGAGAATGATGTGCACAATCACGCCTTCGTCTTGCCCTTATCGTCAGATGTACCTGAAACCATAAAACCAAACTGTAAGCCAAATCTTAGTGAGTTCCCCAAAATTTCACCACACAAACATATAACAACATGCATATTGGGTCCATAACCATCCGATTGGATTACTCCTGAGCCCATAGCATAAGTCTGGATTGCCCTCCCGGCCCACAGCTTATCTCTGTATTCCTCCTGAGCCCACAACATAAATCTGGTTTGCCTTCTCGACCCTCAACTTATGTTTGCATTGCTCCCAGGTTTGTTGGCTTCCACACAGAGCAGTATTGCCTCAACCCAACTGCACTATATCGACATATGCAACATATAAACATATAAATTGCAAACAAATAATCATGGAGATCTACCAGTCTAACAGAACACTATTGTTATGCAACATCCTATATATGAGAATATATCATACCACCTAGTGGTCGGCATTGGTGCCTTCGACCCACGAGTACAATAAGGAAAACTCACCTCACAGTCAGTTGAACTGATCACTGCTCCAAATTTTGTCTCCACAAATCACCTATAACATAAGCAGGGACAAAGCCTTAATATACTACTCAAAATATCCCATTTAACCTAAAGTCAAACTTGGTCAAAGTCAACGGTCAACGGTCAAAAGCCAAAGGTCAACATTCAAACCGAGTACGCTTAGTGTACCAACTCTATGCCATGCGTAGAGCATCAAATGGCTTTTACGGGACAAAACACGGTTGCATGTTTCGTATCCATAAGCACACCCTACGTACATTTGTTGAAGCCAATCTTTCCATTAAGAGCTTAATACATAAGGACACCACATCCAAATCTTAGATCTGGTCTAAATAATTGTCCTAATTGATAAAGTTACAAACTTTGTGCACTTGGATGGCTTATCAAGGCTCAAGAACAAACCCTAACCTTATAACATCATCTAAGAATCTCAAACTCATGCATGGATGGTTGGATATGCCCAAGATACTACTTTTATGATTTACTACACTCAAATACTTCTATAAATGAAGTCTACAAGCTCTAGAGTAGCTCATACTCAAATGGACCAAGATAATGGGACCAAAAAGGCATAAACTTGACTTCATAGCTAGATCTAATTTAAGAAGTATAAGGGTACAAACTTTATACTTTCTAGAGAATGCTAATGAGATTCAAGTTCCATATCCACAAAGCTTGAAGCTCCCTAAATGTTCTCCAATGGAATCCTTTTTTTCAAAGATGAAAACAAAACACTCAAATGGTTCAAAAACTCACAAATGGAGATTGGGATTTCAAGGTGGTTGCTTAAAGGGAGTGGAGGCTAATAATAGAAGTCCTCAAGATCGTTACAGCTCTTAAATAAGGATCAAAACCCCGAAATTAGGGTTTGGGCTCTGGGCCATTACGCGCTACGTACACAGACATACGTCATGCGTAGGTCATTAAAACCCCGCCTCCAAGTTTCATTCTACACAACGTGTAGAAGGCTATCTATGCCCTACGTAGTCACATCTTCAACATCAAAACTTGAAAGAATAAGGAAAGGAAATTTATCGGAAATGATCGGGTGTTACAGTTCTCCCCCACTTGAATCACAATTCATCCTCGAAGTCCTCAACTGCAAATAACTCTGGGTAGTACTCACGCATCTCCGCCTTGGGTTCCCAATCCACTCGGAACCCTTCCGATGTTGCCACTGAACCTTGACCAAATGTACCATGTTGCGCATGGCCTTCGTCTTCCTGTTTAGAATCACTACTGGTCTCTCCATGTAACTTAGGCGCTCATCAACCTGAATGTTTGTTAGGCGTGTCAAACCCAACAAATAAAGGGGTACAAAATGACTCCAAAAACATTGTTACTTTGCACTAAAAATGTAATACAAGGTAATCAGGGTCGATCCACAGAGATACGGAACAAATGCTTATACCTTTTTGCTTAAGGTACAAAAATGGTCACAGAAAATGGGGGGGGGGGGGTATATGCAATGATTTCAACAAGAGAATAAAGCAATAAGTAAATGATCGATTAAATAAAACAAATTCAAGATTTGTAAGGACTCCAACTCTATGCAAGACAATTTAGCAGTGTAATTCCATGGATGAGATGACATTTGTTCAATTTTATCTAAGTTGGTACTTGGAAGTGCTAACAAGCTCTAACACTTCCCATTCACCATATTGTCAAATTCAAAACAAGCTCTTTGAAAATAATCTAACCTTCCAATTTAAGTCTAAACAAGCTCTTAGAGAAATCAAAAGGTTGCAATGAAATTTATGTAAATGTTCCCAACAACACTCAATACTCCTCATAAGCTCGGGAGCGTAAGAATGTGTGAATAAGATTTACACTAAGTTCATTCAATAGAAATCAGTTTAGTGCTTGTTACCTAGTCTAATTTTCAAAATAATTACGAATTTTGTAATTAGATAACTTGAATGACCTAACCCTAATTCAAATGGTCAATAAGAATCACACTTAGAATCAAACATTCGATTGAAACAAAATCAAATTCACTAGATAGAAAATGAAAGCAAATATCAAGTCACATGATTGAAATCACAACAAAGAAGTCATGACATAAAGTTGGAGAACTTAGGGTTCTAGCCACACATGAATAGAACAATAACACAAATCTAGAAAATGAAGTTAAGGTTCGTACAAAATAAATTAAAATAAAATCCAAGTGCTTCCAAGTGTTAATTGACTCCAAAATCTTCCAGAAAATCACCCAGAAAGCTCCCAAAATCGACAGCACAAAATATGAAATCGGTTGCACACTTTTAAGAAAGATGAAAAACTACTTTTTAATCTATCAGTTCATTTTCAGTCGAAGAAAAAAGAAAGCAGGAAAATTCGATCGAATTGTCAAAACAAATTGATCGAATTAACTCTTCGAGGTCAAAAATTCAAGAAAAATCAGAAGCTTGGAATCAATCGAATTTTTAACTTGAATTTTTCAAATCGTATAAATAAGCCTCTTTAACATTCCTACAACCCTAACTTTTGACCATTCGTGATTCCAGACGACTGAGAGGCGATTTTTAGAGGTTTTTGAGTGCCAAACACAGATCCGAAGAACACGATTCGAGTTTTATTTTCGTTTAGTAAGATTTATCAAATAGATCTCGTTTTTAGTTCTTGTAATTAGTTTTTATCCATGTCAGGCTAAAAACCTTAGATTTGGGTTTCGCAAACGACTCGACTTTTGGTGCAAGTAATCATTAGGCACGATTTTTTACTGTGTTATTGTTTAGTTTGATCAATTTTATGCTTAATTGAACGTTTTATTTTGATTCAGTTTTTGTTGGCCACTTTAATTGTTAATAAATCATTTCAATTATCTGATTCGTTTAGATCCGTAATTGTCTTTATTAATCAGTAAAAGTAGCAAATATTTGATTAATTCTGTGTTAGGTTTAACTCTAATATAAGCTGATCAAACAAGTCTTTACGCTTTCGAGCTTGTGAGAGGTATTGGACTTTACTGGGAATTTTACATTGTGCTTAATGTTACTTTTCTAAATTAATTAAAAGCTTATTTGGTTAATTCAGTAAAAAGTAAAGTTTACTTCAAAGAACTTGTTTTGGTTAAACATTTTAGTAAAAGAAAATTGTTAGAGCTTATTAATGATTTTCAGTACCAATTTAAACAATACACAGTTCATGTATCGTGTTGAAGGTTATTTGTATGATTAGGAGAGTCATCGCGAAACTGAAATGGTTATTACCTTCTGAAATCTATTCTAGTATTTAAATTGCGTTTTTCTTTTACAAATTTTTGTCAAAATTAGTTTTAATCATTCACCAAATTCCCCCCATTTTAATTTTTGTTGATTTAGTGAGTGCCTTATGCAAGAGAGGCATAGGCCTTAGGACGTGTCCATGTGGATTTGACCTTGATTTCCTGTACTACCCCTTAGTACAAGAGAAGCATTTTTATTTATATTATTTGTTTTCTAGGCGTTGCGACATGCTGTTAACATGACGTTAGCGAGATCCCAACATGATACCTAGCTACCATCAAAGCAAAGTTGTTAGAACCGCCCCATTGACTATGCCCCGGGAGCAGGCTTCGAGGATCTAGTCAGATTGGTGTGTGAGATGAGGTTGTTTCTCCTGGCCGAAAAGAGCCACCTTGTGTGTGGGGAGAGTGCATGGCTATCGTTGAGGCTGATATCCCAATGTAGGAAAGTATGTGTGTGTATGTGAGAGAGAGACATTGTTGCTCATGGAGGAGGAATCATTCTATTCATCGGGGACCATTAGGTTAAGGAGAATTAGGCCAGGTCTTGGGCCAGCCTAATTCAAGCCCATATCGCCAAATGCAAGGTGGGGCTGCCAGGTGGAGCCGTCACGCAACGATGGCTCATTTGCTCGCCGGCTCGTTGGAGCACCAACAATCAGCTCTACCGAATAAATCTAAGGTTCTCAACTAGCTTGCAGTTCTAGCAATTCACATATCAGCAAATAACAAGTATGTATATTTTGGGGATCACTTTCCTTTGAGCTCCAGCTGATTGTACACATCGCATCTTCTTCCTTCTTCTTAAAGTTATTTTAAAGAAAATAATTACAAAAAATATTGTAGATCCTCAATTTGAGTTTGAATCACACGAGTGTTCATCAAAATCCTTTAAACCATGGATCTAATACCAACTTGTAACGTCCCAAAAACCAAGGTAAAAAATTTCAAATTTTAAACGTGACTAAAATCCATTTCCATAAAATTTAAACATCAAAACATAATTGTTCATAACACGGAATCAAAATCAGAGTATCATATCATATCATCTCTAAAATCATGAAGTTTACTAGATAATGTGTACAGTCACGCCTTTGCCTTGCCCTAGACCTCATAAGTACCTGAAACATTTAAATCCACAATTGTAAGTCATAGCTTAGTGAGTTATCCAAAGTATCACACACAACACATCACAACAAACAAATAGAACAAATATGGGCTATCAACAACCCTGTGGGCTACCAGCAACCTCAGTTATCAGGAACTCAAATACAAGAATTTGGGCTATCATCAACCTCGAGTTATCAACAAATCATATACAACAGATTAGGTTATCAACAATCCTAAGTTATCAGCAACTCTCATACAACATATGATAAAAGTAACACAGTAAGAGAACTTACCTCACAGGCAAAGCAAAAAACCTCTACAACTCACAATACGGAAAGGCAGTCACAACGACCACCTAAGCATGTATTCAAAGTTCAATTCTTAGCCTATGACCTAAAACTCTAAATTTTGACCTAAAGTCACATTTAGTCAAAAATTCATTGGTTAAAGTCAACTCTCCAGCCACTGTGACGTGACCAACCCCTGGCAACTCTGTGGTGACGTGTAGACAGATCAGTCGCGAGCTGATTACTCACTGCGCCATGGCCAACCCTTGGTCATGTTGTTGTACATTTGGAAAGTTAAATCCTTTATTACGTCCTTAATCTGTTAAGACCAAAGCTCAAACTCTCCAGAAGGTTTAAACACACTATATGAGTCATAAAACTCATAACTTTATGACCCTACACACTTCATGCAAGTTCTACTCCATTTTAGGTAAAAAAAAAAAAAAGGGCAAAATGTGACCTTGATTCCTTACATGGTCCCAAATGACACTTTGGCTTTAGATCTAAAAGATGAAACACTCTAGGGACACATAGGATTAATAAAGTTGCAAGCTTTATTTGAAGTTCTTCTCTTTAATTCCATCAAAACCATAAAAAGGCACCAAAATGCCTAAAATATGCTATATCTATGAACTTAGACCATCAAGATAGGAACTTGAACTCTTACAAAATGGTGGTGCTCTTCCTTCAAGAATACCACAAAACACACACAAGAGGCTTAGAGTAGAAAAATGAGGGCTAGGGCTTTGGGGGATACTCTCTGGAGGGATGGTGGCTAGGGTTGGGGGAAACTCTTGCCCCATCTTTCTTTAAATAGGTCTCAAGATCTGAGACATAGGGTTTTGAGCCCATGATGGCGCCACGCCGCGGTAACAAGGCATTCACCACGTCGTGGTAAGCCGATCACCACGTCGTGGACTAGACTAAGTCATGTTTGGTACAGAGAAAGGGGATTGCAGCAGAGAATGGAAATACAGAGAAAAAGAATTAAGTTGGGAAAAAGAACGGATTCCACTGTTTGGTACAACAGATAATTCACTAGATAAATGTAACACCCAAATTTTCAAAACAATTTTTCACATTTTATAAAACACGTTTTCATTCATAATCGTTATAAAAACACCATTGTATCACATAACATCATATCCCAAGATCATAATAAAATCTCCCCGCGTGTGTACTGATCAAGCCGGCGCCTTCCCGCGATCCTCGCTGGTACCTGAGACACATAACACAACACTGTAAGCATAAATGCTTAGTGAGTTCCCCAAAATACCACACATAACACATATTAGCCACTCGAGGCTATAACTCTGTTTGACACTCTGGTCAAAGTGTCTATGTGGGACCCCCCAGTCCCATAACTCTGTGGGCCCTCTGGCCCTAACTCTATGGGTCCTCTGACCCTAACTCTGTGGACCTTCCGGTCCTAACTCTGAAAACTCTGTAACATACATAGCATATAACACATAGAAATCACATCATGCAAAAGCATACACAATACTCTGTCTCATAGCTCTAATTACCACTCTAGGTAAAGTATAGTGAGAAGACTCACCTTGGGTAACTCGATAAAGCTCGAACTCTGTAAAGTCGGGTCTAGCCTCCGCCTAATCATATGAAATAAACACTCTGAATCAATACATCTCTCAAGGCTAGACTATTCCTCCTCTTAGTACTCTCAGAAGGGTAAAAGACCATTTTACCCCTCTCATGGCTCAAAGACCCTAACGTTGACCAAACCCTAAAAGTCAATAAAAGTCAACGGTCCAACTTTTGACCCGACTCGCCTAGTGCACAAATGTGACTCGGCGAGTTCAGTCGTGAACTCGAGTCCTCTATTCCCCCTCTGACTCACTGAGTCATTCCCCCAACTCGGCAAGTCACTCACTGAGTGATTCACGGGAAACCCTTACCCTACTCGCCGAGTCTGCCCTTGGACTCGGCGAGTTCATGTCATGCACCAACTCAAATGACCTCCTGAGGTCAGATCT
Organism: Lactuca virosa; assembly: GCF_052849685.1. Lineage (NCBI taxonomy): Eukaryota > Viridiplantae > Streptophyta > Magnoliopsida > Asterales > Asteraceae > Lactuca > Lactuca virosa. The sequence continues at coordinate 280,814,716 of NC_136430.1, forward strand.
GTTCCTCTAATCCATAGATCTGGCCTTCCCAACCACTATAATCACGTAAAGTCTCGATCTTGATGCACAAGCAACATTTATATGACCATATATGATGATTTAGCCCCAAATACCTTAACCCAAGGCCATGACCTCTATTGTTCTTCATAAAGCTTGATGAATAAGGCTCTCTGGACCTCTATGGATCCAGATCCAAAGCCTTATCACCAGAAGGGGCTATTTGGACATCAAATCTAACCAACAAAGGGTCTAAGAAACCCTAAATCCATATGATCATCATAAGAACAGAAGGAGAGTCGAATTACTACCTCAAATGTGAAGATCTTAGCTCCAAATCCACAAAATAGCAACCTCCTATGCTTCCTCTTGGCTAGTACCTCCCTCTTCTTGCTAAACAACACTTCCAAGGTCAAGAATGGCTTCCTTTCTCTCTCAAAACGCTCAAGCACTCTAGGGTTTCTCTCTATGGTCTGGTAGCCGCCATTGAAGGCCATAAGGGCCTTTAAATAGGTCCCAAACCCAAGAAATTAGGGTTTCATTAAAAATCGTGGACTCGCCGAGTCCACGTATGGACTCGCCGAGTCCGGTCATTAACCCGGATGGAGATTCGCGACTCTACTCGGCGAGTCTGAGCGCCTACTCGCCGAGTCTCTCTCCAAAACTCAATAAAATGCATAATTTAAGATACCTGGGAATCCGGATGTTACAATTCTCCCCCACTAGAATCAGACTTCGCCCTCGAAGTCTCACTCCATAAATAACTCTGGATACTGCTCGCGCATCTCTAACTCCGGCTCCCAGGTCATTTCAGAACCCTTCCGATGTTGCCACTGGACTTGAACCAATAGCACCTCCTTGTTTCTCAAAGTCTTGATCCTTCGATCCACAATCGCAACCGGTCTCTCAACATAATTCAGGCTCGCATCTACCTGAATGTCCTCTAACGGAACCACTGCCGACTCATCAGCGATACACTTCCTCAACTGAGACACGTGGAAGGTATCGTGAATCTGGCTCAACTCCGTAGGTAGCTCCAAACGATACGCTACCCTGCCCACCCTGGCAGTCACCCTGAAAGGACCAATATACCGAGGTCCCAACTTACCCCTCTTCCTGAATCGGATCACCCCCTTCCAAGGAGATACCTTCAGGAGTACTAAATCGCCAACCTGGAACTCAAGCTCTGAGCGACGTCTGTCCGCATAACTCTTCTGGCGGCTCTGAGCGGTCAACAACCTCTGTCTGACCTGCTGAATCTACTCAGTCGTCTGGAGTACTATCTCTGTCCTACCCATCACACGCTGCCCGACCTCACCCCAGCAAATAGGAGTCCGACACCTCCTCCCATACAACAGCTTAAAGGGTGGCATACCGATGCTCGAATGATGGCTGTTGTTATAGGAAAACTCAGCCAAGGGCAAGTATGTGTCCCAACTCCCTCCGAAATCCAACACACATGCCCGAAGCATGTCCTCGAGCGTCTGAATCGTCCGCTCACTCTGCCCATCTGTCTGGGGGTGGTATGCAGTACTAAAATGCAGCCTCGTACCCAACTCCTCATGAAACTTCTTCTAGAATCTGGAAGTGAAACGCACATCTCGATCTGAGACGATCGAGATCGGCACTCCATGCCGTGATACCACCTCCCTCACGTACAACTCTGCCAACCTCTCAGCGGAGGAGCTCTCACTGATAGCAAGGAAGTGAGCGCTCTTCGTCAACCTGTCCACAATCACCCAAATTGCATCAACGCCCCTCGCAGTCCTTGGCAATTTGGTGATAAAATCCATGGTAATCTGTTCCCACTTCCACTCGGGAACCTCCTGTTGGGTTTTGAGCATTCTAACACTTCCTAAGTGTACATGCAACCCTATTAAACCTTGGATCTATGTTTGTCTAAGATACATGCAAAATATTATTTTCCAAGGTTTATAACCTATCTAGCATGGCATGGGGTACTTTTAAACATAAAAGAACTAGATGAGTTACATACCTTTTGTTGATTGTTGATTCCTTGGAGTTTGAGAGCCAAGCACCAATAATGTGAATGCCTCAAATGGAAATCACAAATCACCACAAACTTGGAAAATGTATGAGAGAGTATACTAACTCTTGATTTTGGCCACCACACTTACACACACACTAGTGTCTTTTTCATGCAACATAAGCTTGTTTATATAGTGTACATGGTTAGGGTGAAACCCTAATAACCCATGTCTTTTCCTCTTCCAAGGATCCATGGGTTAAAAGCTCCATGGATCATCCATGGACTTCCATATAAGCTTAGCCCATTAACAAATAAGCATTAGCCCACACCATATAAATACAATAGCCCATGATTTAATTAGTCTTCCTTTTAATCACTAAATCAATTCATAATTAATTCAAGATTAAAACTAATCAAATAACATGACTTTATATTAATATATTATAACTTATAATATATTAATAAATCGTAAGTATACAATTCTCATAAAATTATCCATAAACAGTTTGGGTGAAGTGCAACCCAAATGGATCATGCCGGGTCGGGTCAAGTATATACCAAATAAGTTATGGACTTAGACACCTTATCCAACAGTCTCCCACTTGGATAAGTCTAATAACTGTATTTGCGTATGTTACTTCAGGAACCAACTAGCAATCGTAGCTCTCAAAAACTCTGTTGAACTATGAAGCGCCATTTTAGATAAGTGATCATATAATCCTCTGCTCTCATGATATCAGCCGGACAAATACATGGAACAACGTCATACTTATTGTCCAGCAGTTTGTTTCCCGATTTTGCGATTTGTTTGACAAAGAACTAAATTGAACACATCAATTAGGTTCTGACCGGGCCCGGTACATAGGTCAAAACAAAATCATCGAGGGGCCCAGATATCGCTTCTAATCCTCCAAGGACTAGAAGGAACAGATAAACTTCGACTCATATACTTGTTTCTACTACTTGTTGAATTATACACAAAGGCACGTTTTATAACATCAAGTTACTGATGAGTTTACATGCAATCAATGCACAACCAACTCATAGGTAACAACTCATATCTCTAGGTTTGAAGACTTATATGATATTACCGTCTCACGATCACTCGAGATAAATTCCATGAAGTGATACAAGTGAGCGTGGGTTAATTCCAATACTCATAACTTATGAGTACTCATGAATGTTGTAGCAACCATTGCTATGTCTAAACACGTTTAGCCATCTACAAACTCGATTCATGATAGTCTTAATTCATACCTACTTCCAACATATGAACGACTGTGGAGTGTTTAAATAACTTAGTCATTCGGAAAGAATAACCTAGCTATTCTGGAAGTCAAAACATGCAAAGTGAAACACAATAATAATCGAATCCAATATGGTCTCAGAACCCTTTTGAATATAAATAAAACCACCTTTTATTTATCACCATATTGATTACACATTATTCATTGTATAATGTTTCAAATAATCAACTTAATACTTGAACAAGAAACAACAGTCGTCCCATGCTCCTAGCATGTACACTTTGTTTTTCTAAACAATAGTTATGCCATACTCCAAGTATGCACACTATGTTTGTCTATGATCTTTACTTTGTGAAATAGATCAATTGAACATGATTCCAATGATGCTCATTTCACAATCCCAAATCCTTATTGTAAATGTAAGAATTCCTAATTTCTACCATTTACCAAAAAAAAACTGTTAGATTTTAAACTTATATGCACTGATCCTCTCGTAATGATTATGCACAAGGTCACCAAAACCTTGTCATCAGTCATTACAGAGGATTCCAAAGGAGATCAACTCTATGGAAACGAACTCTCATATTCAAAGTACATTGCTTTGAACATCCTTCTTGCATAAAAGTTTTCTAATCTTACCCAGATTGAATAACTTCCACCTATGGAGAAATTTCCATAGTCCCATTTTGACTATCACTTCCGAACAAGAGTTACCTCTTTTCAGAATATGTCAATATGGTCATTCCAAAATTTAACACTATATTTCCAACTGTCCCTGAGCAACCAATCTTTGGTGAACCTTAGATTGTCCTCGACAATTGCTTAATCATTTTAGTCTTATCCAATTCTAGACTTTTCCCTTCTTAATGCCCTAAGCATTTGGAAAATTTAGAAAGGATAAATATTATAGCACATGAAATCGATCCTATATCCGAAGCATATGGGACACGATTCATGATGTCTCACATAAAGACCTGATACTAGATCAGTCTTTTGCTACAATATTTTTTTATTTGCCATGTTTTCAAAAATCGACTATGAAGAGGGATGCCGTAATCATAATCGAATTTGAGAACGCAATATATATAGAATTTCCTTATGTTGAACCATTCCAACATAAAATTCATATATATATCCTTGACTAAAGATGATTAAAAAACTCAATCTAAGCTTTTAGAATTGAAATGAAGTATAATTTCCTCTCCCTTAATTATAGCAAAACAACTTTTTCAACCCCTACAACATTACGAATTGAAACTTTTGTTTTTCTATAATTAACATTGCTAACTTGCAACACTAAACATAATAATCATGCTCCCACTAACATGATGATTATCAGCATAACACTTATGCTCCCACTAGCTCTGACATATTTCCAGAAATCAGTTGTACTTCTGAAATTTAGATTCGTACACCCTTTCTTAGATAGCTCACATGTGTGTCTAAACAATTTCCAGAACTATGAAAAGGGATGCCGTAATCATAGTCTTAATTGTTTAGACCTTTGCCATTTCTCACAAGTCCATGTTAGTGTGCCGGTTAACCACACACGCTCCACTAACGACTTTGAGAATGCAAACATCACAATTGCTATCTACTTAAAATCTTCTTAGTGAAAGCATTTCCTCACCATCATTTTCATGAATCGGAGAGAAACCTTATGACACTTAGATTTTATGGTGTATGAGTTCCTATCCATGTGAATTTGTCAAAACCATAATCACAAGACAAGGTTAGTAACAAATTCAGCCTTACATGGATTGAACTTGTTCAATCTTAATTTCTTGTCATCTGGTAGCACAAGGCCCACCAATGCTTCCAAGCTGTTATGCACACAGTTTAGAACTAACAGAACTCATATGCATAGTCAACTTAATAGGAACAGACACAGAAACAAGAATTATGTCAACTTAATAGGTTTCAAACCTTAAGTCATGTGCTAGTGATAAAACTCAAGTTTTACTCTTGATTAAATCTTGAAATCCTTTCAGGATCTTTAAGACTCCCACTGTCCTCTTGACATATAAGTTTCCCTAGTCAAGAACCATTCCTTGACAAAACAAATATTCAAGGGATAGTGCAGATTCTTATTAAGATAAACACTTCACACAATTGGTCTTAGTTGGTCTTTGTCTTATCCAAGACATCACAACTTACCAATTTCAAATGTACAGGAGTAGAAAACATTTTACACTACATTTGATAAGTGTTTTTAAACCTTACTTTATGTCACTCAATGTTACAATCTTGGAGTATGACTCTAAGAGTTGTTTTGGAACGAAGTATGATCCATCTTCTTGATTTTAACCATTCCAACAATTCATGACCCCTCATCTTAGTCATAACAATGCACTAAGATGTCCTTAGAGTATGAATTTGTGATATGGTTTCATAATCATTAAGATGATCATAAAAACATGTATGATCCATCTTCTTGATTTTAACCATTCCAACAATTCATGACCCCTCATCTTAGTCATAACAATGCACTAAGATGTCCTTAGAGTATGAATTTGTGATATGGTTTCATAATCATTAAGATGATCATAAAAACATGATACTAAAGTACTCTCAGATTTGAGAAACTTTTATCTTTCTGCGAAATTTGATTCATCTCATCCGTTCTGCCATACATTGAAACTTTTCCAATGTTACAGAATTATACTTAACCTTATAAGTATAACCATATTTACTAATCTTTAGTAAATCATGATGAATTGATCTTTGTGGTGGACCTTGACCAGCACACACCCAGTGTACCTAATTCCTTAGTCCTTCAATTGACTCACATATGCATGTGACCAATGAATTAGTCTCAATTTTACAAAGATGAAAATTCTCATTCATCATACAATACAACTTGTATGATTCCAAGTTTCTGTCTAACTGAAGCTTGGGTGATGAGAACCTTTCCTCATTTGGTAAATTCAGACACTACCACATATGAGAGAATCAAACTCATATTTCCAATATTGCTAGAAACAAACAAACATCAATTTTCCATAAATGCCATTGTAAGGGGATATAATATAAAATAAACTAAACAAAACTTTTATTTCTTTATTAAAATGCGGAAAAATATTCCTTACAATGCAACTTTAAATGAAAACTATGCTATTACATATTTCTTAGCAATCTATCATAACTTTTAAGTAGTGGCTCAAAATCCGATCCTCGAACCATGCGATAGAAATCCATCTTCGTGATCAGATTCAACACACTCTTCTTTTAACCTTCCTTTTGCTCGATCCTGCTAAACATCAAGATGCAACCTAGTCACATCATGTAATAAGAATCAACAATTAGGAATTTTAACAAAGTTAGATAGTGGACTTACCTGAAGCCGAGTCAAACATTTTGTCTCTACTTGCTTTCAAACATTTCAGGTATTCAGGGCAGCTTCGCTTCCAATGTCCTTTCTCATGACAATAAAAACATATAGACTCTTTGGGAATGGTACATGAGACAATCACAGACTTAGCCTTTCCCTTTACCTTTTGGTCAACCGGGTTGACCAAGGCCGATCCCCTTCCATTGGGACGAGAAAGCTTTTCTGGACTTCCAATGTTACCATTGTCCATGTCCATGGAAGTTTGAGAAATAGATTGTCCATCAATATTTGCTTGACCATTGCCCCAAATCATTGCTGATTCAGCAGCAACAAGCAAATAAGAAAGATCTATTAGGGTTATGTCGGGATCTGTCATATGGTAGTCTTTAATAAACTCACTATATGACTCAGGAAGTGACTGAAGAACCCAGTCAACATCGAACTTCCTTGAAATAACAGCACCCAACATTCTCAACCTGTCAATGTGTGACTTCATTCCTAAGACATGAGTGCACACAGGTCTTCCATCTTTATGTTTCATTTCTAGTAGAGCTTGAGTGACCTTGAACCTTTCAAGTCTTCGGGCTTGTGGGTCAGGGAGAATAAATGGAGGAGGTGGAGGGAGTGAAGCATGATGTTGAGGGACATCATCTTCAAGAGGAAAGCTTGTTCCAAGCGATTTGGGAAGATCATAGTTGTCTGAACCAGACATCTACAATGGGAGAAAATCAAGTTAGTTGATTCAAGTCCTTAATATAACACCCAATATGAAATATTAAGGCTAGGACCCAACACAATATTTTATAACTTGGAAGAGGGATGCCGTAATCCAAGCTATAAAATATTTGAAGGTAGGTGAATGACGATTCACCAATTTCCACCATGAAAAACGAAATAATTTATTAGGTTTTAATTAGATTTGAAACTCCTAGATCTTTTGAGATTCATTGAACTTTTCAATGGCATGTTTCAATCTCGATTGTGCCCTTCAGGTTTTGTGACTGGGATGCCGAGGATCACAAAACAAGGTGTGAATAACCATGCAAACTCACTTGGTACCCTTAATATTATCACCTAATCGATGTGCCGGTTAACCACACACGCTCCACCGATCTATGATAAACATTAAGTCACCCTTCGTGATCCTTACTAGTCCAAGTTAGTGTGCCGGTTAACCACACACGCTCCACCAACGACTTGGTAAGGTACAAAGTGTGAATTTCATGGGTTAGCACCATATTCACATTTTCCTAAAGTAACTAAGATTGGGAATTTATAAAAGGTTTAGTTACTTTATAGTATTCATTATACTTTTAATGAGAATTTAAAGTCATTGTCCTACCCGTTCGGCTAACGACCCTCCACCGATCAAGGAAGCGGTGGGTGAGAATGGACACCCATTAAGTTGCCATTTTATAGGCAACAACCTTATACCCCCCTTATAGACCGGCTTCGTGAATGAGGCCTACTAACGGTAAAACGACTTGATCTTATACATATATATAATAATTAACCATTAATGTTATAAATAGTATAAGGGTTGAATTTTAACTTTTAAAACTCTAAGGGTTTGGAATTAAAGTTTATTAAAGTGTGTGAAACTTTACAAATTCCAAAACTTGAGGGCAAGTTTTGTAACTATCCAAAACTTTTCATTTTATAACTTATGAATTAAAGGTTCATAAAAATGAAGACTCTTCATTTTTATGTAACTTATGTGTTTAAATGTGTGTTTAAAAGAAGTGACCTTTGGATATCCATAACTTGAGGACAAATTATGGACTCCATTAAAACACATAAATGATCAAGAATTAATCCTAAACAATTCAGCAAATAATTCCTATCATCTTCTAAATTCATAAGAACATGAACATGATCATCAAAGTTTCAAGAATTATATGAACACATACAAAGCATGAAATTTTGATATAAGCTATTGTAAATGGATTAGAACTACCATTACACCAACTAAAACAAGTTTTAAAACACCAAAACAGTTTAGGGTAATGTTTCTAGTCCATTTCCAGCAGCAAAAGTCGAAAAACTGCATTCTGAGGCTCCTACTCGCCAAGTGCACGAACCTACTCGGCGAGTAGGATGAGTTTACACATGAACTCGGTGAGTCCCCCCATGGACTCGGCGAGTTTATCAGTTAGACAGCAAAAAATCGACTTTTTATCACTATTTTGCATCAAGTATCAAACAAACAAGCCTAGGCTCTGATACCACTGTTGGGTTTTGAGCATTCTAACACTTCCTAAGTGTACATGCAACCCTATTAAACCTTGGATCTATGTTTGTCTAAGATACATGCAAAATATTATTTTCCAAGGTTTATAACCTATCTAGCATGGCATGGGGTACTTTTAAACATAAAAGAACTAGATGAGTTACATACCTTTTGTTGATTGTTGATTCCTTGGAGTTTGAGAGCCAAGCACCAATAATGTGAATGCCTCAAATGGAAATCACAAATCACCACAAACTTGGAAAATGTATGAGAGAGTATACTAACTCTTGATTTTGGCCACCACACTTACACACACACTAGTGTCTTTTTCATGCAACATAAGCTTGTTTATATAGTGTACATGGTTAGGGTGAAACCCTAATAACCCATGTCTTTTCCTCTTCCAATGATCCATGGGTTAAAAGCTCCATGGATCATCCATGGACTTCCATATAAGCTTAGCCCATTAACAAATGAGCATTAGCCCACACCATATAAATACAATAGCCCATGATTTAATTAGTCTTCCTTTTAATCACTAAATCAATTCATAATTAATTCAAGATTAAAACTAATCAAATAACATGACTTTATATTAATATATTATAACTTATAATATATTAATAAATCGTAAGTATACAATTCTCATAAAATTATCCATAAACAGTTTGGGTGAAGTGCAACCCAAATGGATCATGCCGGGTCGGGTCAAGTATATACCAAATAAGTTATGGACTTAGACACCTTATCCAACACCTCCAACGGCTGCAACTTACCATGCGGCCTCTGGTGCTCGGCCTTAACCCTGCGACAGGTCAAGCACCTCTCAACAACCCATGCTACATCCCTCTTCATACAGGGCCACCAATAATCTCTTCTCAGGTCCAAATACATCTTAGTGGCCCCGGGATGGATCGAAAACCTAGATCGGTGTGCCTCCTCCATCAATATGGTACGTGTCCCGCCCACAAATGGCACCCAGATCCGACCCTGGAAGGTCATAAGCCCTCTGCTATCGGTAACAAACTCTGATACATATCCGATAACCCGCTCTCTCTTGCGGTTCTCCGGTCTCACGGCCTCAGCCTGGGCCCCTCGGATGGTGTCCAACACCGGAGTCATCATTGTCAATCTCATACAAACGTCCCGTATCAGGGCGCTCTCCGCCCTACGACTCAGGGCATCGGCTACAACGTTAGCCTTGCCCGGGTGGTACAGGATCTCACAATCATAATCCTTTACCACGTCCAACCATCTCCTCTGGCGCATATTCAGGTTGGGTTGATCCATCAAGTACTTCAAGCTCTTGTGGTCCGTGTATATGGTACACCGAACCCCATACAGATAGTGACGCCAGATCTTGAGGGCAAACATTACAACCCCCAACTCCAGATCGTGGGTGGGATACCTCGTCTGGTGAGGCTTCAGCTGCCTCGATGCGTATGCTATCACATGCCCTCTCTGCATCAGCACCGCTCCCAGCCCCGATATCGATGCGTCACAATACACCACAAAGTCCTCCATCCCCTCCGGAAGGGCTAACACTGGGGCTTCGCACAGTCTCTGGCGAAGTGTCTCGAAGGAGGCCTGCTGCTCTGGTCCCCATGAAAAAGCAACACCCTTCCGGGTCAACCTGGTGAGTGGCACGACGATCTTGGAGAAATCCTTGATAAATCTCCGATAATAGCCAGCCAACCCTAAGAAACTCCTGATCTCGGTAGGGGATCTCGGGACCTCCCAACTCATAATTGCCTCAATCTTGGCCGGGTCGACCAATATCCCATTCTGGTTAACGAGGTGCCCTAGGAACTGGACCTCTCGTAACCAGAAATCACACTTGGAGAATTTGGCATAAAGCCTCTCCGATCTCAAAACCCCAAGTAACTCTCTCAAATGCTCCTCATGCTGCTCTCTGGATCTCGAATACACCAGTATATCATCGATGAACACGATCACCGAACGGTCCAACATCGGTCTGCATACTCTGTTCATGAGATCCATGAACGCCGCCGGTGCATTGGTGAGCCCGAAAGGCATCACCACGAACTCGTAATGCCCGTAACGAGTCCTGAACGCTGTCTTCTGGATATCCTCATCTCGTACTCTCATCTGATGATATCCAGACCTCAAGTCGATCTTGGAAAACCAAGACGCTCCATGCAACTGATCGAATAAGTCGTCGATCCTCGGTAAGGGGTAATGGTTCTTGACCGTCAGTTTGTTCAGCTCCCGGTAATCAATGCACATCCGGTGTGAACCATCCTTTTTCTTGACAAAAAGGATCGGCGCTCCCCACGGCGAGCTACTCGGCCGTATAAACCCCTTCCCCAGCAGCTCCTGAAGCTGCGAGGATAACTCCTGCATCTCTGGTGGCGCAAGGCGATAGGGCGCCTTGGCGATAGGCGCTGCCCCCGGAACCAAATCAATACGGAACTCTACCTGCCTCTCGGGAGGCACACCCGGCAACTCCTCGGGGAAAACATCCGGGAACTCGCGCACTATCGGGACCTCACCGATCGACCTCGGTCTCTCTGCATCTACTCTCGTATCCACCACATAAGCCACAAACCCACTACAGCCCTGCTGTAAACTCTGCCTCGCTCTAGCGGCCGAACAAAATGCTGACCCAGAACGGGAACCCTCGCCGTACACCGTAAGTACTCCCCCACTGGGGTCGCGTATCGTCATCAACTGTCGCTGACAATCAATCACAGCTCCGAAACGGCTCAACCAATCCATGCCCACTATGACACGTACGTCCCCCATAGCAATCGGGACCAGATCTATCGGAAACTCGACACCGAAGATCTTGAGTACACATCCTCGAATCACATCAGTAGCATACACCGCTCGCTCGTCAGCTATGGAAACTCGTAAAGGTCGACTCAACGCCTCACGTTGGGTACTGATGTGCTGACTAAACGCTAGTGACACAAAAGACCGACTCGCACCCGAGTCAAATAACACCAAGGCAGGTACAGAACACACAAGAAATGTACCTACGCATATCACAATATAAGCATAACACTACAAACTCAAAATAAACAGAAGAAAGAATACATACCAGCTACCACATCGGGTGTTGCGCGGACCTCCTCCGTTGTCAAATGGAAGGCTCTCCCGCGAGCCTTCGGCGCCTCGGCCTTCGCCGGCCGACTCTCTGTAGCTCGAACAGCAGCAGGGGCAGATCCCTGAGAAGCTCCCTGAGCTGACCCTCGTAACTGCGGACACTCGGCCTTCCGGTGTCCGGTCTGGTTGCAGTGAAAACAGACTGCAAACCCCTTGGGGCAATCCTTGGCCATATGCCCCCTCCTTGCCACATTTGTAGCAAGACCCTGCTCTGCACACTCCATCATGACTCTTGCCGCACTTGCCACAAGTGCGGCCCCTCTGGCTCCCTGATCTCGAATCGGCGGGCTTTGCCCGCTTGGCTGCCGGCTGAGACTGTGCCGGTCGCCGATCCCTACCCTGAGACTCCGCCTCCTCCTTAGCCTGAGTCTCCAGCTCTATCTCCCTCTTCCGGGCATTTGCCTGAAGCTCGGCAAATGTCCGGTACATCGAGTTCGCCACGAACTCTCGTATATCCCTCCTCAAAATGCTCAGATATCGGCTCATACGTGCCTGCTCGGAGGACACGTGCTCTGGGCAGAACATCGCCCGCTCATGGAACATCCTGGTGATCACTGTAACAGACTCTGTACCCTGCTTGAGGGTCAAAAACTCCTGGGCCAAACGCTCCCTCTCCACCGGGGGAACATACTCTTCTCGGAACATAGCAGTGAACCTCTCCCAGGTCACTGCAGCAAGCTCAGTAGGCGAATAGTGCGCCGTCACAAACTTCCACCAGTCCTTCGCTCCCAAGCGAAGTTGGTTCAACGCGAACCGGACTCTCAAATGCTCTAGAGATGAGCAAGTAAAGAAACATCCCTCAATGTCTGATATCCACCTCATCGCTGCAATCGGGTCCTGGGTCCCATCAAACTCCGGTGGTTTTGTGTTGCTGAACTCACGAAACAGCAACGCATCACCACCCTGCGGCCTAGTCGCAGCTATAGCTGCAGTGGCCGCAGCAACCGCAGCCTCAGAAAGAGCAGCGTATCTCTCGTCAAATGTCTCTATCAGTGTGGTCTTGATAGACCCGAACATCTCTGGTATCTCTGCCCTGATGGCCGCAGCCACCTCCTCATGGATGATCCTACGGATCTCCTCATCACTAGTACCGCTGCTCTCTGGTGTGTGGCGTGTCCCAACCATGATGTCTCTGAAATACAACATAATAAATATCAGGGACTCGCTCGAGTATACTCGCACTCGATAACTCCACCCTACTTGCTCCTTAGTACCCAATGGATTCTTACTTAGGGTGCGCACTGCTCCGGTGTCTTCAGTAGTACGGGCCCTATACTACCGTCCACACCGCATCAGCATCCACTCTAAGTCCTCCTCCTTGGATCCCAAGTCCCAAGTACTCTACTCTCTTTAACCATATGCTACTCACTAGCGGCTCTCTCATAAACTCCTCGCTGCTATCTAAACACTCTCAAGTATCCCTAGCAGCAAAACTCCTAGACTAGGGCATCACATATCAGGCCACTCTAGTCCTAAGAATGCCTAGTCTACTCTAGCATGCATAGCATAACTCATCATATATCATAACATAATATATCTCATAACACTAATTACAAGGGTATTTTGGGAAATCACCGTTCGGGCGCTGGCTGATCGTACACACGGCTCTGCTCTGTTTATCTCAAAACTCTTTTTACTCTTTTAAAAAGTTTTTAGTCATCAAAATTTCTCTCAAATCCTCAGTTTGAGTTCAGATACGCCCGAAGATGAATCCGAATCCCTCAAACCAAGGCTCTGATACCAACTTGTAACACCCAAATTTTCAAAACAATTTTTCACATTTTATAAAACACGTTTTCATTCATAATCGTTATAAAAACACCATTGTATCACATAACATCATATCCCAAGATCATAATAAAATCTCCCCGCGTGTGTACTGATCAAGCCGGCGCCTTCCCGCGATCCTCGCTGGTACCTGAGACACATAACACAACACTGTAAGCATAAATGCTTAGTGAGTTCCCCAAAATACCACACATAACACATATTAGCCACTCGAGGCTATAACTCTGTTTGACACTCTGGTCAAAGTGTCTATATGGGACCCCCCAGTCCCATAACTATGTGGGCCCTCTGGCCCTAACTCTATGGGTCCTCTGACCCTAACTCTGTGGACCTTCCGGTCCTAACTCTGAAAACTCTGTAACATACATAGCATATAACACATAGAAATCACATCATGCAAAAGCATACACAATACTCTGTCTCATAGCTCTAATTACCACTCTAGGTAAAGTATAGTGAGAAGACTCACCTCGGGTAACTCGATAAAGCTCGAACTCTGTAAAGTCGGGTCTAGCCTCCGCCTAATCATATGAAATAAACACTCTGAATCAATACATCTCTCAAGGCTAGACTATTCCTCCTCTTAGTACTCTCAGAAGGGTAAAAGACCATTTTACCCCTCTCATGGCTCAAAGACCCTAACGTTGACCAAACCCTAAAAGTCAATAAAAGTCAACGGTCCAACTTTTGACCTGACTCGCCGAGTGCACAAATGTGACTCGGCGAGTTCAGTCGTGAACTCGAGTCCTCTATTCCCCCTCTGACTCACTGAGTCATTCCCCCAACTCGGCAAGTCACTCATTGAGTGATTCATGGGAAACCCTAACCCTACTCGCCGAGTCTGCCCTTGGACTCGGCGAGTTCATGTCATGCACCAACTCAAATGACCTCCTGAGGTCAGATCTGTTCCTCTAATCCATAGATCTGGCCTTCCCAACCACTATAATCACGTAAAGTCTCGATCTTGATGCACAAGCAACATTTATATGACCATATATGATGATTTAGCCCCAAATACCTTAACCCAAGGCCATGACCTCTATTGTTCTTCATAAAGCTTGATGAATAAGGCTCTCTGGACCTCTGTGGATCCAGATCCAAAGCCTTATCACCAGAAGGGGCTATTTGGACATCAAATCTAACCAACAAAGGGTCTAAGAAACCCTAAATCCATATGATCGTCATAAGAACAGAAGGAGAGTCGAATTACTACCTCAAATGTGAAGATCTTAGCTCCAAATCCACAGAATAGCAACCTCCTATGCTTCCTCTTGGCTAGTACCTCCTTCTTCTTGCTAAACAACACTTCCAAGGTCAAGAATGGCTTCCTTTCTCTCTCAAAACGCTCAAGCACTCTAGGGTTTCTCTCTATGGTCTGGTAGCCGCCATTGAAGGCCATAAGGGCCTTTAAATAGGTCCCAAACCCAAGAAATTAGGGTTTCATTAAACATCGTGGACTCGCCGAGTCCACGTATGGACTCGCCGAGTCCGGTCATTAACCCGGATGGAGATTCGCGACTTTACTCGGCGAGTCTGAGCGCCTACTCGCCGAGTCTCTCTCCAAAACTCAATAAAATACATAATTTAAGATACCTGGGAATCCGGATGTTCCAATAAATGTTTCTGATAATCATTTCTCTTGTTTGGTTGTATTAAGAAATGAAATGAAAATGAGTTATTTTTACCATTTTTATCGAATCAAAATATGCATCTTTTATGTTTATAATTGTTCATTTTAACATTATTTGTTGCCAAATAGTTTATGGAATTGTCAATTCAAATTTTTTATATACATCTTGTATGGAAGAACGTAGTTCTAATATAAACGAATAAATTACAAATAAATCCAAACAAAAAAATAATATGAAAATCGTACAATTTACAAACAATATCCAATAATAGATTTTCAAAAAATAAAATTCAATATTCTACATAATATTGATATGAATCCATAATTATTTCCATGTTCGATCGTCTTAAAAAATGATCAGTTCACATAGAAGAAATAATGCCCTTTAAAAATTGGTTATAAAATCGAAATTCATATATTTGTTTTAATTTTTTTAGGGAAAACTGCAATAAAGTCCTAACATATTGACATCATAATTGATTTAGTCCTTATATTTTTTTTTATTCAATTAAGTCTCAAAAATCGACAATCGTATTCAATTTAACCCTTGGACCCGGTCAACAGGTCATATAACTTTCAAAAATTACATTTTTGGCCCAGATTTAGATATTTATTACAAATTTGGTCCAAATTTTACACTTTTGGCCTAGATTTTAAATTTTATTACAAATTTGGTCCAAAATTTACTCTTTCGGCCCACATTTTAGAATTTTATTACCAATTCATCCTAACTTTAGTTGTTTTTACAACTTTTTTTCTCAAAATGTTGTTTCGAATATGTTTTATCTTTATAAAATCATATTTATACAAAAAAATATATATATTTTCACATAAAAAATATTATATTTTCTATATAAAACTTGTTTAAAAAAAATTTGTATACGAAATACCTATTTATAAAAATAGGTCTTTGTTATGTACGTAAATATATACAAATCCGTTTTTATAATATATATATATATATATATATATATATATATATATATATATATAAACATGTATTTTAAAAAATATGTATACAAACAGCTATTTTATTATAAATACATTGTATGCAAACAAATATTTATAAAAAATATATATATACAAACACTTATTTCATAGTAAACATATACATTTCTTTTGTAAAAACACACACACACACACACACACACATATATATATATATATATATATATATATATATATATATATATATATATATATATATATATATATAAACACCTATTTTATAATAAATGTCTTCGTATTCAAACATGTGTATATATAAAATGTATACAAACACATATTATATAAAAAATTATTCAAACACGCTATGTTACTACTCACCAACATTACCCATCCCTGTGGTTAAGCATATCGATAATTTCTTTAGTCGTTTCATTCTTTGTTGTAAAGATATCATTTCCTTTAATTTCTTTTTACAAAAGACAAAATTAATTTCGAGTTTGTATGCATTTCAAGATACACATTCACATACATATTATGAATATACAACGTAAACAGTCGCACACAATTTTCAAATTTTCAAAAGACAATCATGTCTAGGAAATTTTCTCCTACCTCTGGTAAGTAAAGGAGTCAACAATGATTACTAATAATTTGGTTACAATTTTTTTTTGTAAAGTAATATCAATAAATGGGGTTGAATAATTACCTGATAAAGAGAAAAAAAAATGGGCAGTAACATATGAGATTGCATGTTTGAGCAGCAGATATGAGAAATGTATCACCGACTTATAGTTATAGGGTAGAGATTAATAAGATAATTAACCACATGGATGGGTAATGTTTGTGAGCAGTAATGTAGCGTGTTTGAATAATTTTTTTATATAATACGTGTTTATATACATTTTATATATATACATGTTTGAATACGCATGCATTTATTATAAAATATTTGTTATATATATATATATATATATATATATATATGTTTTTACAAAAGAAATGTATATGTTTACAATGAAATAAGTGTTTGTATATATTTTTTATAAATATGTGTTTGCATACAATTTATTTATAATAAAATAGGTGTTTGTATATATATATATATATATATATATATATATATATATATATATATAATATATATTGTAAAATGCATGTTTATATACATTTTTTTTATAAAAACGGATTTGTATATATTTATGTACATAACAAATACCTATTTTTATAAATAGGTATTTCGTATACAAAAAAGTTTTTTTAAGCAAGTTTTTATATAGAAAATATAAGATTTTTATGTGAAAATATGTTTTTTTTGGATAAATATGATTTTATAAACATAAAACATATTCGAAACAACATTTTGAGAAAAAAAAGTTGTAGAAACAACTAAATTTAGGATGAATTGATAACAAAATTCTAACCAAAAGAGTAAATTTTGGATCAAATTTTTAATAAAATCTAAAATCTAGGCCAAAAGTGTAAATTTTGGACCAAATTTGTAATAAATTTCTAAATCTGGGCCAAAAATGTAATTTTTGAAAGTTGGATGGGCTGTTGATCGGGTCCAATGGTTAAATTGAATACGATTGCCGGTTTTTGGGACTTAATTGAATAAAAAAATATATATATAACGACTAAATCGATTATGAAGTCAATATGTAAAGACTTTATTACAGTTTTCCCTATAAATTAAGAAAAAACTTAACAAGCTTATGTGTAAAGTTTTGCTACAGTGCTACAAATCTCTAGGATCAAGAAAATTTAAAATTATATGTATGGTTGAATATTTATACACATAAAATAAGATATAAGAAATTTAAAAGCAAGAAAATCAATGCTTTTTCAAAAATATAAAGTCAGAGGATTGGATTCGAACGTGGGACTTATTATTGCGTGAGACAATTCTCCCTATTTTTTTTCAATCGCTTTGAGAGTGGTTTCTCACCTTTTCTCTATAAAAGAAAGAAAATTAATTAGGTGGAAATGAAATTGAATTGTTTCTCATTCTCTCCGTACTAACCAAACAAAAGAAATGGAATAAATTCCATTTCTTTATTTTTAATTTTGTATACCAAACATGGCCTTAATTCTTAACATACAAAACATAAATTCATATCAAGATTCATGTGTAACATTTCTTTATTCTTAATTTTGTATACCAAGCAAGGCTTTAATTCTTAACATCCAAAACATAAATTCATATCAAGATTCAAGTGTAACACTAGGGGTGTCAAATGATGAATTGACACGATATGAAATGAAATGTGGACGAAATTAAAATTTCAATTTGTGTTCGTGCGTGTTCATGTCTAGTGTTAGAAACATGAAAACATATTGTTTTGTCTCCATGTTCAAAATTCTGCATGATATTAACGCGTGGTTGTCATTTTTTTAACGTTTTTTGTGTTGATAAATTCGTGTTATGTCTAGTGTAAGAAATACAAATACATATTGTGACATGTCCATATTCAAAATTCGACGTAATATTAACATGTATTTGTCATGTTTTTTTGTGCTTTTCGAGTTTTTTTATGATTAAGTA
This sequence comes from Lactuca virosa, assembly GCF_052849685.1. NCBI lineage: Eukaryota > Viridiplantae > Streptophyta > Magnoliopsida > Asterales > Asteraceae > Lactuca > Lactuca virosa. The sequence continues at coordinate 280,833,548 of NC_136430.1, forward strand.
AGTAATGAATAAACTAATGGTTATTTCATGTTACACGGTCCTGTCGTGTGATGTTTGTCGTATTTTAATTGGTCGTTTTCGTGTTAGGAAATAAAACACGACATCATTGTGTGTCATGTTCGTATGAAACAAGAATTTATCTTGTTGTATCGCTAAAAACGTGATACAATTTCCTGATTTTACACTCATAGTCGTATTCCACAACTGCAGTGATAAAAAAAATACAAACCACGAAAAAACTACACTATTAGTACAATAATAGCCTCAAAATGGAAAATACCAATTGCAACATTAATCGATAAAAAAAAAACAAAACAATACGCAATCCAAAAACTAGCATGACAAGTAAGAAAAAAAAATCTAACATTCAATAAACATTTTATATATGGTTTGTTTTACAAAATTCATGCATGTTAATTTTATAAACGTTAATACTAAAAATAGTAAACACCAAAATACAAAAGTTTAAATATCTAAATATTTAATAGGTTTTTATTTTTTTAAGAAATCGATGAACACAAAACAAAATCAAAATTCAACATGTAATAAACATATCCAAAAAACATGTGATAAGTATTGAAATTTTTTTGGTTCCTTTACAATTACAGTTTAATGTAAATAGCAAGAACACAAAAGAAAAAATCATATTCAATTTTCATTCCCAAATCGGCTACCCAATTAGATCAAATTATCTACCAAGAACATCAACCATAAAATCTTTAGAAACCATTATTTCATATTATAGGGTCCTTTGATCTACGAAAACGTGATCAAACATATCACCTCTATTGGTTATCGTACATAGCTGCCAAGAACTGTTTTTAGATTTCCAATCCAAAAGTAAGATCACCACCTTCTTTGTTCTTGAGCTGGTTGATCAATACACAGAGAGAGAGAGAGAGAGAGAGAGAGAGAGAGAGAGAGAGAGAGAGAGAGAGAGAGAGAGAGAGAGAGAGAGAGAGAGAGAGAGAGAGAGAGAGAGAGAGAGAGAGAGAGAGAGAGAGAGAGAGAGAGAGAGAGAGTACAAAGCCTTTTTTCAAGCCATTATGCTAGTAGCCCAAAACACTATAATTAATTGCTTTTAATTTGTTATGCTTAAATCAATAAATCGCTATATTAATTTCATAAATAAACTATTTTATTTATTTTTCTATAATTATTTTATGTAAATTATAAATAACCATTTATTTTATTATTATTATTTATTCATAAATAATAAATCTATTATATATATATATATATATATATATATATATATATATATATATATATATATATATATATATATATATATATCGTGCTTTAAATTTTATTTTATGATATTTTATCTTTTTATTCTAAAAAATGAATAGGTTTATTATCCTATTGACAAGTTGCATACTATTAGAACTCTTCATTAATATTATATGTCACATATCATGCCACTTGTCAACGTATTAATTATCAATTTCAAATTTTAAATTTTTTATTCTAATTACATTAAATTAATAATTGATTCTCCATTTTAAATTTCAAATCTTAAAAATTTTCACTCTAATTATATTAAATTAATAAAATTTAATTAAAAAATAAAATAAAATTAATACAGATTATAAAGTGATATAACTTCACATATTTATTTAAATCAACGATTATAATTTTATATAGTTAAAAAATATATCTTAAGTAACAATTTATTTAAAATAATTGATTAATAATTTTGATTTTTTAATATGAAAGTTTAATTAATTTTATAACTGTGGTTCTCACGGGTTATAAACTAGTAGGTTCATATATAATTAAGACAAAACTTCAAAAATGGTCCCTGTGGTTTTCGAAAATATCAAGTTTAGTCCCTAAGTTCAAAAAACCTCCACAGATGGTCCCTGTGGTTTCAAAACTTTTAACAAATGGTCCTTTTCGCTAACTCCGTTAGCTTTTGGCCGTTAAGTGGAGGGCAATTCCGTCATTTCACAAAAGAGGGACCATTTATGAAGTTTTTTGTTATTTAAAAAATATAAATATATAATAAAGGGTCCCACACACACACACACTCTCTCTCTCTCTCACACACACACATCAAACTGAAGAACATATATCACTCTCTTCTGAAACCTCAATCGGACCAACATAGACATACACATACATTGATGATTCACTCTCCCTCCCTTTCACATACACACATTAATGATTCATTCTATCTAGTTCAATCGATGCATTAGGATCTAGCTCCACCTTTAAAGTCGTCATTATCACAACCAGATTTGGCCTTCTATTAAGACCCTGTTCTGTGAAAGAAATACCCAGCTCCCATTTATATGAAAGAAAAGTATCGACATCTTAATTACATCAAGAAAATACATAACAGAAGAAGAAATTAAAGCATGTATTCCCCTTTTATCCCTCTAATTGAATCGCATACAGCCACCCCCCCCCCCCCCCAAATCAATACAAGAAACATATAACAGGCAGTTGCAATTCAAAGGGATCAGTTCACAATGTTTACAAATTCAATATTTGAAGGAAACAAGTTATGAGATTACACTTGCTAAAAATCAAACGAACTCTTTCCACAATCCCAAAATAGGAAATCCAGGTAAAGCAAAGGTGCAATTGCAGGTATAGAAATCGGAATCGGAATGGAACATTATTCATTCTTCTACTCATGTTCTTGATCATTTTTCGTGCAACAACCATACAAGAAGTCGATCAAGAAAAAGAAGATGAAACCGATTGCAACAAAGAAGAACACGAATCGAGACTAGTCGTTCTTTTCTAGAAATCGAACGGAAACAACAAAGATCTTTTGAAATCAACCAACAGTTTCGATCAAGAAAACATAATCAGATGTGGAGGATTTGGTCTCGTCTTCAAAGCCACCCTCGCAGACGGCCGGAAAGCCCCCATTAAATGGTTGCCCGGCGACATTGGTCAAGTCGATCGCGAATTCCAAGCGGAAGTGGAAACCCTCTTTCTTCTATGAAAGAATCGAGAGATGTTAAGAGAGGGCCGACAACAGGCTGTAACTTGTAGTTTGAATTGGAGATGGATGGTTTAAGCGATTCGACGCCTGAAAGAAGAGAACGCAGGTCATCGAAAGCCATTATGAAGTCCTGATAATGAACCTTGTAGACTTCTTCGATCTCAACCTCTTTGGATCTGCAGAAATGACGGAGGTGGTGGAGTCGAGTTTCGGGGTTACCCGAGGAGAAGTTTTTATGATGAAAGGGGATAAGTCTTCTTCGTTTGATATGGCGGAAGATGAGTTCATCGACGAAGTGAAGATCCAGTTTAAGATGGGTTCTTTTGAGAGAGAGAGAGAGAGAGAGAGAGAGAGAGAGAGAGAGACAGAGAGAGAGAGAGAGTGGGACCCTTTATTATATATTTATATTTTTTAAATAACAAAAAACTTCATAAATGGTCCCTCTTTTGTGAAATGACGGAATTGCCCTTCACTTAACGGCCAAAAGCTAACGGAGTTAGCGAAAAGGACCATTTGTTAAAATTTTGAAACCACAGGGACCATCTGTGAGGTTTTTTGAACTTAGGGACTAAACTTGATATTTTCGAAAACCACAGGGACCATTTTTGAAGTTTTGTCTATAATTAATAGTATGGAAAATTCCTTGTTTTTGCATATTAAATCTAACAAAGATACCATATTACCTCCATATATCGGAAGGGTTACATATTTTAATCGGAGATTATAACAACCCATTAGTGTTTTGTTATCAACCCTATTACTAGAGGAAGGTGTCATGGGATCACCTTTAATATATCAAGACCCGATGATCAACATCCTTGTGTACCACAATAGACACCACCATACCATGCATCAAGCTTTCCCTCAATCGTTGTGTTAGACACCACAAATATAATGAGTGCTCTTTGATATCCGTAGAAAAAAAAAGGATGATAGATACTTTGAATATTTCCTAGGAGTAGGTCTAGATTGGATGTAGATATTGTTAACCAAAATATATAAGATCGATTAATAGTTGAGGAGTTCTTTTATAACATAAATAGAAGAACATATACATATTAAGACACATAAGAAGATAAGCATGAAGCATATATTATTATTTTTTATTGATAAATAATAAAATTTAAACCACAATAAACTTTATATATATATATATATATATATATATATATATATATATATATATTATTTCTTGTGGTTTAAATTTTATTTTATGATATCTTATAGGTTCATATATAATTAATAGTATGGAAAATTCGTTGTTTTTGCATACTAACTCTAACAAAGATACCATATTAGCTCCATATACCGAAAGGGTTACATATTTTGATCGGAGGTTGTAACAAACCATTAATGTTTTGTTATCAAGGCTATTAAGGAAGGTGTCATGGGCTCACCTTTGTTGGTGATTTTAGTGTCACCATGTCATTTTAAGTAACTGGAACTAACATGTGAGCTAAGGGGCTTCATGATTTGTACTCTAATATATGTACGGGGTTGTGCGGAGTGCACGCATGTATAAGATCGAATTAGAAGCTGGTTCGACGACTATTCGGGGGTCCGGGGGCAGCGCCCCTAGCGGGGTCCAAGGGGCAGAGCCCCTGGCTGGGGTCCTGCTGCCAGGTCACCGGGGGGGGGGGGGGGGGGGAGGGGGGTCGAGGGGCAGCACCCCCGCGGGGTTTGGTAAAACTAATGGAAAACTCAATTTCTTGAGGGTGATTATGGTAAAACTAACGAAACTCGTTAGTTTTGGTAACCCTAATCCGGATTAATATTACTTGCTTCCAAAGCAACTAATGACGGCCCAACCCTAATGAAACCCTAATCGTGTTTAATATATAAACAACTCTTCCTTTCCAGAAGGGGGGGACGTTCTTGAGCTCTCGTTTTTCATCACACATTCACAGAACCCTTTAGCATATTGGCTTACATTTTCTGTGCCTAGAAACGTAAGTGTCCACTTGGATTATCCTAGGCTGAATTTCTTGTAACCCAGGCATAGGGTAGAAATATCAATTCGGAAAGTGATATCACGATCCAAGTTGGTATCCAGATCTCCACCACAAACCCTAAATTTCCCAACAACCTTTAATGTATCAAGACCCAATGATCAACACCCTTGTGTACCACAGTAAACACCACCATACCATGCATCAAGCTTACCCTCAATCATTGTGTTAGACACCACAAATATAATGAGTGCTCTTTGATATCTATAGAAAAAAAGATGATAGATATTATGACTATTTCCTAAGAGTAGGTGTAGATTAGATGTAGATATTGTTAACCAACATACATAAGCTCGATTAATAGTTGTTGAGTTCTTTTATAACATAAATAGAGAACATATACATATAAGACACATGAGAGGATAAGAATGGAGCATGAAGCATATGATAGAGAGTGAAATAAGATTCAAGGGCATGAGTTCAAAATGGCGCACTAAGGAAAGATACAGGATCAATGAGTACTTTACTAATCATGTAGTTAATTAATAAGAAAAACAATATTTTTCATATTAATTAAATAGGGAAAGTAAGGGTTGAACCAAGGGAGCTTATAGTTAACAATTTAGTTCTAGCGATGGAAAGGAATTCAAGTTGCAATTGAGATAAATCGTAAGAATTTTGTAAGCTAGTATTAAAAGGAGTGTTTTAACAAATTGGGAAAGGCTGTCACTTATGGTTTTTAGTTTTCCTTCCAAAGTTTAGTTGTATTATGTTTACTAATTATGAGTTTTTTTAGATACATGGACATAAACCTACCTCTTTCGAATTCTAACTCTAAGATCAAACTAGTTTTATCCGCACCCCTATCACACACGTTTATAAATACTTTGACATGTAAAAAATCATGATCATACACATGTTTATGAATACTTTGACATGGAAAAAAACATGTTACACTACTAGAAATTGAACTTTCAGCGACGGAATCAGCAACAGATTATATCCCTAGCTGAATCAGCGACGGATTTCCGATGGGTTTCCGACGGAAAGTATATTAAGTGAAAAATAATCAAATGCAGTTATTAGGTTGGGATCAACGACGATTTATCGAGGGATTAGATAGGGAATGGCGAAGGAATTATCCCTCGCTAATGTTTTTTAGAAAATAACCCATAAATCGGTCGCTATTATATTTTCCCGCTTGCTTTTTCAGTTCTCTCTCAAAGGACAGTCTCACAAATTGATACCCCGCTCCCCAAAACATTTTCTAGGTTTTATTTGCCTCTCATTCACGAAAATGGCCCGCCTCCCACCTCTTCGTCTTCGCTTGGTCGCACACCTCCCACTCCGTTCTAGGGTTCAAAATGGGAGTGCATACCATCTTCATTCATTTCAGTCTCATATCTTCACGCCTTCCGCTCCTCTTCGTCGTATCTATGTCGCCCTCCGCCTTCTATCGTCATCACCATCACCGATTTAGCATCCACCAGCGGTCGAGCTGGCTGCCACCGCTCAGGAATTGGCCACATCATCGTCGTTGCCCTGCTCTCGCTGTCATTCTCTACCAGCTCACCCTCTATTGTCATCTCCCTCCACTCGGTTCTCTCTGCCTTCATTGAAGAAGGTAAACCCTAAATTTTTAGTATCAATATAGGAATTAAATCAAGTTATTAGGGTGCAAAACAGTGCCAAAAATATGCTTCTTTTTCTAAAAGAGTCCTGAAATCGACCGCTATTAAGGTGACTGACTTTAGCACCGTTGTTGTGCTTGTGTTCTTGCTTTTTGTAAAACATGCTGGACAGGTTTGTATTTTCATATATCTATAATTTGGTTAAAGATTTCATGTTGTAATTATTTTTTGTATCGATTGTGGTGGCTTACATTCGCAAATCTATAAGTGATGTTCCTCGATGTTTGAGTTTGAGATGTCCCATTCCATATTGTGTTGCTGATGTTTAAGTTTGAGATGTCGCAAATCTGTAAGTGATGTTACTTTCTGCACTAATGCAGAGGTGAACCCACATATCAAGAACAGGGGACGAAAATGGGGAAGAAAGGTAACAGGTAATAAAAACTATAAGCTACTGATTATAACTTATTCACTTAGGAATAACTGAGATAATTAAACTCAATGCACACAGATACACAGGAAGGAACGGGGGACACAGAAGACAAAAATATATTAGAAGAATACTTTTATTTTCAAAGGTAAAATGACTTAAAAACTTCAATCTACTTGAACCTATTTATACTAAACATAAAGGAAATCTAGTCTAATATGGCTACTCGAAACAAATCCTAATCTAATACAAAAACTTAAAATAGGAAGGTTTTTCCCAAAATACCCCCGGACTTAAATTGTCCCATATTTTTGGATTAACACAACAAAGTAGAGGCTATGATGTAGCTTGCTCTTGCTCATACAACTTTGTTGGAATGTGAGTATTATATATGAATCTTTATGTTAGAGCTTTGTTCATGTTGTGTGGTATTTAGAGTTAACATCCAATAGTCCATAGAGAGCAATTATCATTTGAGTATCTCACTATTTTAAATAATACCTAATGTGACCAGTAGAAATTTCGTTCCTTGTTTCAGGATCTAATTATAAGTGTAATTGTGGACTCAAGCATTCATGTAGTGGATAATGGGAGAAAATGCATTCAAGGAAAGGTATCAAATAGTTTATGTATTTTAAGCAACCTTTTTAGATAAAGCTATATATATATATATATATATATATATATATATATATATATATATATATATATATATATATATATATATATATATATATATGTTAATTGTCTCCACTTTCACCTACCATTAATCAGTATCTATCTTAGGCATCTCGTCAAGAAATTAGGGTATATTTTGTTATAATCTCTTCCTTCTTGTCATATTCGGTCATCATGACACCTGTTTATTGTATTTCTAAATTCATCACATGAAATGCAGCCACAAGGTGCATCTGAAAATGGATATTTGTGGAAAAGAGTGAACTCTTAGGCCAACCGTGTTCTTTAAGAGAAGCTTTGGCTCAAGCACAATCTTCTAGAACTGGAGCTTCAACACAAGCAGAGTACATCCCGTTTTGAGGCAAAAACTTGTATGTATTCTGAAATACATCTGGTACTTAGAAAAATTGTAGATTTCATTGACTGGTGTATTGATTTCTAGTTTCTTCAAGTAATTTCATTTGTGACTATCTTAATCCTTTGAAGGTGGTTATGATCCATTGGGACAAACAAATGACCAAATAAGAACCTCAGATCAAGTAAATTCTGCCATGGCTGCATGCAAGGTCTTGAAGTTAGATGGTTTAGTCATTGTTGGAGGTATAATGAAACACAACTATCAACAATAATCTTTTTGTCAGATTATTTACTAACAACACTTGTTTGTTTCTCTAAAACATTAAAGAAATTATCCCTCAAAAAGGCCTACTTTTTTTAGGTTAATGCTGCTATTAGTCTCCAAATACTGGAAATAACAGAGAAATTCAACAAAACTGCAGCATCACATAGTATTGCAACTGATTATGGTAAGTTGGAAGTTTACTTTTTTTTTTTTCTAAATTGTATTTCTTTAAGCACTTTAAAGTGTCAATTCTTTTATTCTTGCTGACTTCTATTTTCAGAAGGGTAGTGTGATTCAAAAAGGCTTTATGAGAGCTTGTGTTAAATGTAGGTTATGATGGATTATTACATCTACAGAAACAACATAAACAATCAGTTGTAAGACACTTTCATTCTGCTTCTTTACACTACTTTATCTTTTTTTTTTTTTAAATTTATTTCACTTTCATTTTTTCATATACTGAATTGGTCTATGCATATGTAGATTTGAGAGAACTTCATTTACATGTAAAAAAAATAGTTGAGTTGACTAGTTGATAACTCTATTTACATGTAATCTACTAACCAAAATTTATGTCCTATTTTTGAACAAAAAAAGAATGCAAAACAATTAATTTATGTCCTTTTTTTTAGGGCCTGAAAGATTTGATATTTTGCATGGACATTCAAAAGCTACCATGCTTTTGATTATAAATAATGCAGGGCAGGGCAAGGAGTTTTATCCTCATTTTTCTTCAAATACGACTTATTTATTTTTTGTACAAAACCCCAAAATATAACTTATTTGTTTTTTAGTTATAATATTATTTGTTTGTGTCATGCAGATACAATTTTAAAAAAATATTCATCAATTGTTGCAACAATCTTCACAGGCTTTACATCTGCTCCTTTGTTTGGTCACACTTTGACTATAAATTTCATGCTAGGAATTTCTATTGTTTTCATTTCAATGCACCAGGTAAATGGTTTGTGGATTCCGATGGAGTTGGAATTGGAGATTCCAATTCCTTTGGTAGATTCCATTTCTTTCATAAACATTCTACCAACTTTTGCTTCTTTTTCTATATTCAATTCTTTTCCCCTCTATCAAAAGTTAAGGATGAAGAAAAAAGAGTGTTGGAATTGGATCCTGTTAAAAGCAACAACAGGTACTACTCTTAAGTAAACAATATTTAAAAATTATATTTAATTCTATAAAGTATTTAATAAACTATATACTGATTTTGAGAACTTATGAATAATCTATGACAGGTCAAGAGACTTGAATTTCACTAATATGACAGCAGGTGCTAACAAGGAGGTGAAGATGCTTGTTTTTTTTTTAATAAATAATTTTGAGTACTTATATATAAAATCATTAACACTTGTTTTTAATTTTTTTCAGGCTGTCATTATGTAGATTCTGATGCAAGACAACCACTTCCACTTCTTCCTACTTAAGTCAACGGCTGACTTTTGAAATGAAAGAAGATAATTTGAATAAAAATGAGTTATTTCCAACTCCTCGAAATAATCGATGGTATGTACTTTTTTTTTAGTTTTATAAAATAATCTTTCATGGATATAAACTTTATATAATGTGTGCATTTTTTTTCCTATTTGTGAGGAATCAACTTTCAGAGTTCTTGGTGGTATAAAATTGTGCTGATAAAGGCGGTTGTATGTAATGAGAGAAGGGCACATGGCAAGACCTAGAGACCACGAATGTTAGTTTTGTAATTTCCTTCCTAATTCAAAATATTGCATCTTTTTTTTTGTTTTGTTTTTTTTTATTTATAAAAATGCTAAATGTGTTATTAATTTTGGTGTGGTAGATGGTCCGTAATATTCAACACAAATGTTCAAAAAATCAAATCTGAAGACCAATTGGCAAACATCGTATTTCCTTCCTCATTTACTTTTTGGTTAGGATCGGAATTCAATTCCATTCCTGTCCTGCATTTGCTTCCAACAAAGATCCCTTATCTAGAAAAAAGCTGGAAGACATCAAAGTAAGTAGCACGTGATCCTATATCCATGGGACTAAACTGGAATAGGAATCCAGTTCCATTCCAACCCTTCTTTTGGACGCAAGATATCAAGAATTGGAGAAGATGTATGTGGAAATGCAAAATATGAGATGAAATTAAGAATTATGGTACCTTATACTTTGAAATCAAAACTTAATCAATGTTAAACTTTGACAGATGCTTTTGGTATTTTAATGTTAATGTTTGGACTGTATAATTTTTGGATGTGTTTGGTATTTAAATGTTAATGTTTGGTTTGAGATTTTATAATTATTTGATGTTTTTGTCATTTTTGTTTTACATTAGTAACCAAAATAAAATATCATATTATATATTTGCGAGTGATTAGCTAGGGAAAGAAAAAAAATCACATCCTAAATTTGCGAGGGATTAGCTACAGAATGAAAAAAAAATCACATCTTAAATTTGTGAGTGATTAACGACGAAAAAAATAGAGCTTTGCAAGGGATTTGCGACGGAATATTGTATTACGTTTTGTCGCTGGTGTCCTAAATAACCATATTATATGACCAATTTGCGATGGACATTCCGTTGCTAGAGCCGTCACAAAAAAAACTGATCCGTCGCTAAACCCCTCGCTAAGTCATTAGCCACACTCTAATTGGCTATAGAGTAAATCTGTCGCTGATCTGTCGCAAACGCTCTTTAGCGACGGAGTAGCGACGGACTCGTCCGTCTCTAAAACCTATGTTTCTAGTAGTGTTAGAATGGTATTGCACTTAGAGCAAAGAAATAGTTTAATATAGACATAAATTACTAAACTCTAATTAATTAATATTAAATAATTTTCTTAAAAAACTAAACGATTTAACTCTTCCACTTTCTTATGGTTGGATTGGAGGCCTTCCATCGTGACAATGTACCCTAGAGTTTTCGTTCCTCTATGTCAAATGTCTATTTTCATGTGTTTAACTTTATTTGCACTTTTCTTAGGTTCTTAAAAGCTTTGTTGAATGTATATTTTGATTTTTTTAACTTTATTTTCATTTTTCTTAGGTTCTTAAAAGCTTTGTTGACATCGTCGATGTAAGTGTTGTCTTGTTTGCTTTTGCTTACCATATGATTTACACAGCTTTGTATTTTTTCCAAACTCTTCTTTTAAATGACAACGTTGGTAGGTTGCACCAACCTTTTTTAGTCCAACATAAGTATTTTTTTTAATAATATGTGTTTATGTCGATGTAGAACGTGATTTTATATGCGTTTTTTTTTTTTTTTGCAATTTGGATCAGGTGACATCGTTTCTATACATCCAAGAAACCTTTCCATCTAAAACCTACAAAACCTTCAACTTATTTTTGTCTATTTTTACAAAGAAATCTATATAAAATGTTTGAATTATGGATTCATCCATGTTTCATGGAAGTTGTAATACAATTTCTAAACTATATATGGATTCATCCATGGTCTTGCTAAGGCGCCTACTTGCCACTTTGAAAATAGAACACAATAATAGTTGCTATATAGAGCATCATCAAGAGGTTCACTTGCATTGTATTAAAAGATTTTATAAGTACAAGGACATTGAGTTCAAACATCATCCAACGGTTCAAGATCTTTAGTTGATACTTTTCATTTTAGTTAACTCTTGCAAAACCACAACAACTTATGATGTTTCGGTTTCCTTCCTTAATTAGGATCAGAAAAAAGGAATGATAATTCACGATGTAAAAAAGGAAAAGACCTACAATTTTAGGTATCTATTAATAACTTCACTTATGACTTACTTGCATGTCATACATTAGCCTCAATATAACACTTAACACGATCGATCTTATATAGTAGTAGCTATGAACTAGATCAATAAGATTCAAACTGCCAATTGATTCTTGTTGCATGTATAATTACGCTTTTTAACATAGTTATGTGCATTTATTTCATTCAAGATACAATGTTCGGGGATAAGATATGTAAATATTATGATAAACCCAAATTAAATAAGACATTTATAAATACTAATAGTACTTGATATAAAAGGTTCTAAAGGCAAGACAAATATTTCCAAAATTAAGGACATATTTGGATACACTAAAAACTAAATTAAAATTAAAATGTGGTAAACGTCATGATACAAATAAGCAACTCTTACTTGCCTTCAACATTAAGTTTCAACTTTTCTCCATTCCATAACACAATATCAGATGTTAGTATCTCATACTCGGGGGAAATTGGCAACAACAACAAAAAAAAAAAAAAAAAAAAAAAAAAACTCTCATAGTTATACCTGACTTGATGGTCTCACAAGCCATGTTATTTTTCTTCATTCCAACTAGAAAGGTAGACAATTTCACTTCCAATGTCCTTTCATTCCATAACAGAAGCAACAATAATGAAACATCCCTTACATGGGTAGTTAAAAAATTAATTATAACATCTAGATTTAATTTCAAAAGCCTTATAATGTTGAAAATGCATAAGGTCCAAAACATAGTTAATTAGTTCAAAAGCGTGAGGTAGCATCAATTAACATCATAACCTAGTCAAAATAAAACCGCTATAAATTCATGGATTTCAAATTGTCCTTAGTATCTTCAACTATCCATTATTTTAATCTAATATAAGTACATGTTAAAATACACATGTTAGGCTTGGAAAACCTACCAAGTATACCCAAGGTTGAATCTTTGAGAGCTTTGGATGATGAAGATCATCTAAACTCAAAGTCAAACCTCCAAAAATAGTTTTTGAAACAATATAAGTTTGTAGCTTCCATAATCAAGTCAACGGTTCATTAGATGTGTATTCAATGTATAATACATCTAAAAGAATCCATATGGCTTACAATTTGTAAGCTAAAAATAAACAATGATATAGCAAGAGAACCATCGCACTCAAATCTAAGTGACTCAAAAGCCATCACGCAATGGGTAGCTAGCCACACTTATGTATAGTGATAATTATGTATCAATTTAATCACGCCATAAAACATCAAATCCCATATAAATATAATAAATGACTCCCATGATATCCCATCATATGTGAATGGATAAGTAGTTTCCTCAAATCATTTCCAAATTGAATAAGCTTTTCAAGTGAATGAAAGTCTTAGAAAAATATATATTTCATGCAATGCACAATTTATACATATAGTAAACATATTTCACATTGTAACATCCAGATTTTCAGGTATAGTATGGTGTATTTTAATTTGAAGGTTTGTGGAGAGACTCGACGAGTTAAGGGTCCAACTCGCCGAGTCAAGTCGAGATATTCACAGGGAATTAATGAGTGGACTCGACGAGTCGGGAAACTGACTCGCCGAGTAGATGCTGGACAGAGAAACCCTAATTTCCCAGGGCTGGAGCCTATATAAGGAAACTTATGCCCCATTTCCGCCTCATCGGTTACCCTACACCCCTGATAACAAACCTTAATTGCTATTTGAGCTAGAGAGTGAGAGAGAAGCTCATTTTGAGGTTCTTGTGCATCATTTGAGGAAGAGGAGGATGTTATCAACCAAGGAGCTGGAGGATAGGTTGTTGGGTCCAGTGATTTCCTGTCCAGAGCTCTTGAGGAAGGTATGAAAGTCTTCACCTTTCCTCTTATTTTGGATAAATCTCATATCTATGGAGTTTTAGGGCTTTTTGCCATCTTTTGTTTGGGTCCTTGAGTAGCATGAGTTATCAAGAAGTCTAGACCTCAGATCTGGACCTTGTGAGGTCCCTAGAGTCTAGATGTCCCAGCTTTATTCATCCATATGAGGGTTTTTGGGCTTAATCATTCATAAAGGGCGTGTATTGGCGTTTTGGAGCAAATACATCATGCATGAACGTAAAGATCGAAGCTTTACGTGATTATTGAGCCTTGTGACAACAAATCTAGTGTTGGGAGTGATAGATCTGTTTTAAATCGTCTGAATGAGCAATGGGTCTGAATGAACTCGCCGAGTCGATGAGCCGACTCGACGAGTTGGTTAGGGTTTGTCCCGGAGAGTTGAATCATGCGATAGCTCGGGGAGATGGGGGTCAACTCGCCGAGCTGAGCTGGACTTCCACGAGACTTCAGAGGAAATAAATGGACTCGACGAGTCACAAGGGCGCACTCGGCGAGTCGGGTCAAACATGGACTGTTGACTCGGATAGGACTTCTGTTGACTTTAGGGTTTGGTCAACATGAGTAATGGAGACCATGGAGGGGTAAAATGGTATTTTACCCAATTCGAGAGTTAGAGAGAAAAGGATAACATGTGGTTACTTAGAGTCGAGAATCGAGTATTAATTAGAGATATTTACCCTATGTGTTAGGCGGTGGCTAGTTCGAGATTCGAGTTCGAGGATATTTGCTTGCTTATTCGCAAGGTGAGTCTTACTTATTTGAGAAAGAGCAGTGTGTACAATCAGTCAGAGCCCGAACGGTGATTTCCCAAAATACCCTTACTTATTTGTGTTATGGGTTATTATTGAGAAATTAGTGATGCATGACTAGAAGATAGGCTATGTATTTCATATATTTGGGCTAGAATTTCCTGATTTGTGGTGCCTTAGCCTAAGAGTTGTTGTTATCTGTGATGTGCTTTTAGTATGCACGGAGTAAGAGTATCCAGTAGGAATCTTTTAGAGAGAGTTATGAGTAGAGGAGTAATCTAGGAGAGATACCTAGGCGAGCATCGGAGGAGCCTACTGAGAGAGTAATTAGATACCCGCGTGGCGTAGAGTTGCTTGAGTTCGGTGACACCTTTGAGTGTGAGCAGAGCAAGTGGAGTTGTAATCTATAGTGGTTTTACATGCTGGAGGAGATTACTCGATGCCCGAATGCTGCCTGCTTCGTGCTTTGTGGAACTCTTGATGAAGGGAGTCAGCTACTAAGTGAATATAACGATATTTAGGAGGTAGACGGGTGGCATCAAAAGGAGTTCTTCAGCAGCTGATGGCAGAGAAGTGTGAGAACCTAGGAAGAGCCTAGAGAGTGACCTTTGTCAGATGAGTATGCTGATAGAGGAGAGTTTTCGTAGGAGAGCGACCAGGTATGACGAGATTGGTGATTGAGGAGGTGGAGCAGCTATTTAGGAAATCTGGGATGACCCGTGTGGAAAGTATGGGTAGATGTGGCAGGTAGTATGGGCCCGTACTACTGAAAGCAGAGGACCCATACTCGATATAGGGAGAATTCCAGAGGTTCTAAGTAGCAGATTGGGAGGTGATCACATGGTTTGAGTACCATGATTCGTAGCAGATTGAGAGGAGATAGCATGGTTCGAGTACCATGATTTGTGGCGGATAGTGCTTCTGGTTTTACCAGTTATCCCGTTGTGATTGATTAGACTAAGATCAGATGTGATAGAGTGTGGGGCCAGAGGGCCATGTTGAGCGAGTTCAAGGGAGCATACCGTGAGAGAGAAATCGAGATAGTTTCTGGAAGATTTTTGGTGAAACGCTAGTTGGAGTCGCAAGACTCAGGGATGAGTAGAAGATGGTGATTTATGGAGGATTACGGTCTGAATCGAGAAATCGACCGATAGTTTAGATGTCACTTTCTGTGACCAGAGTTGTGCTATTTCCGCTTCCTGTGAGAAGCAGAAGAGATATTTAGACTTTCGGTTTCTGAGCTTGGGGATAAACCCTGTGGGGTAGTATTGGTTGCGATCTTTCGCCGGAGTATCTGGGCAGTTGTCTACCGCAAGGTAGTATTATAGTATGAAAGGATCATCAGTGGAGACTGCGATGGTCAAGGACGAGGATATACCCTATTAGTATAGTAGGGTATATGTTAGTAGCAGTGTTGGGTGATCAAGAGGAGTATGTTGGGCGGTGGCTCTCATCATCGATGATGGATATCGAGTGTGGGAGTGAGGTCTCTGTTATCATGATAATTCTCATGATGGGACGTTGGTTGGGGAGTCGAAGATGAGGAGTGTGATAGTTCATTAAATTTCAGACTAAGAGTTATGACTACTACGTGACAGTTGAGATGTCTGGTAGTGTGTCAGTATGAGATTTAAATGACGATGGGGACTGGTCGAGGAATCAGAAATGAGGTGCGTAATAGTGCATTATTTCCAGATTGAGAGACAGGACTGTGTCGGGACAGTCGGAGTATCCGGCGGTGTGTCGGTCTGAGGCATTCAACATGACTAGGGGCAGTCACATTGGGAAGTTTCGAGGACTTTATCTGAGATTCAGGATGTTTGGAGTTGCTTTATCCCTATCGGGAAGATCATCGAGTGTTCTGTGGTACTTTCCAAGAGTAAGTGTGATGTACCTAGTGAAACAATCTGTAAAATAAATGGTTGGTGTGCCAAATGGTGATGGTTCGAGCCCTGAGTGGGGGAGAACCGGGTATTTTATTGAGGATATCAGAGATTTGTTCAATAGCGGTTAGAGGACTGGATATGGTGACCTACGGTACGGTTACATGAGACCAGGAATATTGGTGGTCGAGGCGAGGTGCAGAGCGAGGTAGTGCATGTTGTACATGTTCAGGAAGGGATGAGTGTCTCTACGGCAGGTGGCCGTTGGTCAGAGACCTTGTGGTGGATATGAATTCTTCAAGGATGTAATGGTAATTTCGAGGTGGTTGGCTCGTAAGGATAGTTTCGGCGGTTGAGAATTTCTGGTTCAATGTATGGGTTGTTATATGCACCTTGGGAAGGATAGAAGTTGATTGGGCAACCAACTTCAGGATCGATATGAGTATTCCTTCATGGGTTTTGAGCATTAGAGGAGGGAGTTTCGGATTGTCGTCAACGTGTTCTGAGTCATCATCGATTCCTCCATGTTTCAATTGAGAGTTGGAATATTCCGAAGTTACGAGTTGTTTGAGAGGAAGATCAGTTGTGAGATTCTGAAAGGATGCATTACGGTATCTGGGTATGATGTCGTAAGTAGGAGATCAGTGGTTGAGGCAAGACGTCGTGAGGTTATGTGATGATGTATCGAGGTATCCGAGTATGATGTCCTAAATTTCGGATCATTTTGAGACTTGAGTTATGAGATGGCGAGTGGTGTATCAGGTGTCTATGGTTCCGGTGGATCCCTTTCAGCTAATTGACATCAAGCGGGATTATCTGAGAATGTGAATTGTAACGAGAAAAAGTGTTTTGTCGACGGCGGTCGTCAGGAGTAGTGATGCTTAGCCTGGGTGGGTGTGTGCACCTATTTATGTTGGCCGCGAAGCGTGAGTTAGTGAACGCAGTGAGGTAACGACCTGAGGATGAGATTGTAGGGCGATAAGAGATGGTGTTGTGATACTGCGGGGAGCCGTAGTACTCACTAGTCAGTGAGAGGGTGTTGTGATAATACGGGGAGCCGTAGTACTCACTAGTCAGTGAGAGGGTGTTGTGATACTGAGGGGAGCCGTAGTACTCACTAGTCAGTGAGAGGGTGTTGTGATACTGCGGGGAGCCGTAGTACTCACCAGTCAGAGAGAGGGTGTTGTGATATTGCGGGGAGCCGTAGTACTCACTAGTCAGAGAGAGGGTGTTGTGATACTGCGGGGAGTCGTAGTACTCACCAGTCATTGGGGGAGTGTTGTGATACTGCATGGAGCCGTAGTATTCACTAGCCAACGAGAGAGTGTCGTGGTACTACGGGGAGCCGTGTTAATCGTCAGTCAGAGCATGACTCGGGAGAGTTCCTAGGCTTGTGTAGCCTTGTCATTCGAGTCTGTAGAATCCTGGTGGTCGAACCAGGGGCGAGACTGGGGTCTCCTTATTTATCGGGAGTCGTTAAATTCTGAGTTGAGTGGTGGTTATCGCAACCGAAGAGAATTAGAGAAGTGGTGTACGCGTGGGTTGCGGGTCATGGGTCATGAGTTGAGTGCTGTATTGGGACGAGTGGTTCCAATTCTAGGTCGGATCAGAAGCTTGAGTTCGACCTTGGCTTGGGTGATGAATTGAGCAGGCGAATGAGATTCCGGATTCAGAGATGGGTTTCATTTTGAGGGGTATTGGGTGTCATCTGATGTCTTAGGCATGAGTGGGTCAGTTAGTTGTATGAGAAGGACCGCGAGACGCATGGAACTAATGAGTAGTAGATGACAGAGGTCGAGAGTGAGATGATCTTCAGTTGGGATTGTAGTATTCGATGGGGAAAAAGCAAACTTCGTGACCTGTGTGTCACAATGAGCCAAGATAGTTATTACAAGGAGGAAGCTAGTGAGATACGTTTTGAGTATGCAATGGGTTGGAGGTTCAACTGTTGGGTCGGGAGATGACCTGGTGCTCAGTCTTGAAAGGGATATTGAGAAGGGAGCTGGATTTTATGATTGTTAGAAGTCTGAGGATACTTCTGAACAAGCATGATCATTTTCTGTGTCTGAGGACAGGGTGTTGAGGGTTCGTTGTTCAGATGGGTTTTGTTTGCAGTACATTGGATGGATCCCTGGTGTGATGTGATCCTTTCATTCCTTGGTATATGATCAGGATTGTCTATCATGTCTGGGATGAGTGATCGGTAGCCAATTTTAGGCATTGACTTGTTTCTATCAGTCGCAACGAGAGAATCAGAGGGGCAATAATTCATCGTGGTCTGTTATTCGAGGAGCGAATAACATGGTGATATCTTGAGAGGGCGGTCTGGCAGTGAGACAGGCCACTAGAGTTTCTAGATTGTGGGAAACCAGAAGGGGTGTCATAGCGATAGATGGTTCTTTCCTTTTCTGGGTTTGAGAGTTTGGATTCAGGTGTCCGTGGAGGAAAATAGTTGTGTGGTATGGAATCCTTTTTGGTGGTGCTTCTCGGGCTATTGGATTTTGATCTATGTGATGCTAAGGAGCGGTATAGTATGGTGTATTTTAATTTGAAGGTTTGTGGAGAGACTCGACGAGTTAAGGGTCCAACTCGCCGAGTCAAGTCGAGATATTCGCAAGGAATTAATGAGTGGACTCGACGAGTCGGGAAACTGACTTGCCGAGTAGATGATGGACAGAGAAACCCTAATTTCCCAGGGCTGGGGCCTATATAAGGAAACTTATGCCCCATTTTCGCCTCATCAGTTACCCTACACCCCTGATAACAAACCCTAATTGCTATTTGAGCTAGAGAGTGAGAGAAGCTCATTTTGAGGTTCTTATGTATCATTTGAGGAAGAGGAGGAGGTTATCAAGCAAGGAGCCGGAGGATAGGCTGTTGGGTCCAGTGATTTCCTGTCCAGAGCTCTTGAGGAAGGTATGAAAGTCTTCACCTTTCCTCTTATTTTAGGATAGATCTCATATCTATGGAGTTTTATGGCTTTTTTCCATCTTTTGTTTGGGTCCTTGAGTAGCATGAGTTATCAAGAATTCTAGACCTCAGATCTGGATCTTGTGAGGTCCCTAGAGTCTAGATGTCCCAGCTTTATTCATCCATATGAGGATTTTTGGGCTTAATCATTCATAAAGGGGGTGTATTGGCATTTTGGAGCAAATACATCATGCATGAACGTAAAGATCGAAGCTTTACGTGATTATTGAGCCTTGTGACAACAAATCTAGTGTTGGGAGTGATATATCTGTTTTAAATCGTCTAAATGAGCAATGGGTCTGAATGAACTCGCCGAGTCGATGAGCCGACTCGACGAGTTGGTTAGGGTTTGTCCCGGAGAGCTGAATCATGCGATATCTCGGCGAGATAGGGGTCAACTCGCCGAGCTGAGCTGGACTTCCATGAGAATTCAGAGGAAATAAATGGACTCGACGAGTCACAAGGGTGCACTCGGCGAGTTGGGTCAAACATTGACTGTTGACTCGGGTAGGACTTTTGTTGACTTTAGGGTTTGGTCAACATGAGTAATGGAGACCATGGAGGGGTAAAATGGTCTTTTACCCAATTCGAGAGTTAGAGAGAAAAGGATAACATGTGGTTACTTAGAGTCGAGAATCGAGTATTAATTAGAGATATTTACCCTATGTGTTAGGCGGTGGCTAGTTCGAGATTCGAGTTCGAGGATATTTGCTTGCTTGTTCGCAAGGTGAGTCTTCTCACTATACCTTACCTAGAGTGGTGACTATGCATGACCAGAGGATCTTATGTGCTTACATGAGTTACGTGATATTATGCTTCTGTTTATGTGATTTCTATATGCTATATCCTGAGCTTACAAAGCTAGGACCGGAAGGTCAACAGAGTTAGGACCAGAAGGTCTACAGAGCTAGGACCGGAAGGTCCATCAGAGTTGTGGGACCGGAAGGTCCCACTGAGACACATTGACCGGAAGGTCTTCGAGAGCTATAGCCTCGAATGGCTAATTATTTGTGCATGGTATCTTGGGGAACTCACTAAGCTTCGTTCTTACCGTGTTATGTGTTATGTGTTTCAGGTTTCTCAGGATCGCGGGAAGGCACCCGCTTTATTGTACATACCAGTGAAAGAGTTATGTGTTGAGGATCCTGGATTTGAATCAAACAATTATGGAGTTGTGATTTGTAAATTAAATAAATGAGATTTTCGTGAAATGTGTTATGAGAATTATGCGATTTTTAAATGAAAATTTTATTTGAAAATTTACGGTGTTACACACATAAGTGGGTATTATAGGAAAAAATCCAATAAAAACAATAAGTAAGGTTATATACATGTACTCCCGGTATAAAATCATCTCAATCCTTCTATGCACTTCTATATGCCTTGCTTTGCTTTCAAGAATTGAATGATCACCTTCAAACGATCTATGGTTAATCAATACACCATATATAAAGGACTTAAAACAATAATAAATTCCTATTACCAAATTACAAAACATTCAACTCATTCCAATCATTTCATTACATTAGGGAAGTACCAAGGAAGCCATGGAAGTTATTTAGGCTTAGTTATATTTAATAAAAAAAAATTCACACATTCTATGAGAGGATACGACCCTAAGAAATATGCCTTAGTATGAACACGGTACGTATGATGCCCATGATATTCCAAAATAAGGGTTTCTCTTTTATCGCTTGGGTAATGTACTTTGGTGTAAATGCTCCTAAACCTTCCATTAGTATTCCAAATGAAATCAATGTATGTAATATATACTAATAACTAAATTTTTAGTATTTCAAATGAAATCAATGTATGTAATATATACTAACAACTAAATTGCTACCTAGTTAGCTCTTATTTCATTAATTGTTTAATGCATAAAGTTATTAATGCTTTATGATCTTAATTAAGCACTTATGAGACATCAAACTTTAATTTCTAATAGGAAACTTCTATTGACCTTATACTTTAAACTAAAATGATTTTACTTGAATTAATAATCATCAACAAGTTCTAAAAAAATGAATTAAACATCAAACTATATCTTTTTACAACATTCAATCCAAAATTCCGAAGTTAAACAATAAAGTTTGTGAGATTCAAGTTAAAATACATCATTATGACTTATAAGTTTCATTAAACCTCTTTACACTTTCCAAATGCATCTAGATCATCAGACATTCACTTCATTTTAAAATATTAGAAATTATTTGTAATGTTAATTGCTTTTGAAGTTATGTTATTTCATTTTAATGGATAATTACATTTGCAATCTACAATCAAACTCACAATCTCCATGTATACTTGAATCGAATCAATGATCAAACTATAAACCATTAGCATACTTGTTTTACCTAGAATCATAAACTTGGAATCATAACTACATATCTAAGGAAGAATTTAACTCATTTTAAGAACTTTAGCAAGTTAGGGTTGCCAAATCCTCTAAAAACCACCAGTGGAGGTGGAGTCCATAAATCTAATGATAGAATAATGGTTCCTTGATGATCAAACTGTTGGTGTAGGTTTCTAGATGAGGAATATCAATTTTCGTCATGCTTAAACTATAGATTTCTAGATGGGGAATGCATATAGGAATCATTACCTTTTAAGCTTCTAATTGATGTGTTTAAGTTTCATAATTTAGTTTATTTTCAAGTTTGTTTGCTAATATCTCTTGATTATAGAAAAATGATCCCTAACGATTCCCTCATCTTAGACTAAACTTATAATCTTATTAAATCAATATCACCTAACTAATTTATTAACATTTTTTTTCTTAACTAAGTCAAGATAAGGTCAAATCCATCTTTCACAAAATTGAAAATTTTAGTTTGTTCTCACCAAATCTTGGTTAATCCTTAATTAATCTTCTAATAACTTTGGAACTTCAAATTTAATTAGTATATCGATTTAACATATTTCTATGATTTATTTTTTATCATATTTAATTAAACTAATTTTCCTAAATAAAATATTAATGGGAAAAAAATTAGCTCGAAATATAGGTGTTACACTTCATCCAATGTGAGGAGAAGTTTCACTTTAAGACGATTAGCTAGTTCTTTAGGAATCTTATTGCTCTTGACTTGGCTCCTTTTTTAAATATTCTCCATTAGTTCGATGAGTGAAATGAGCATTCATTTACGTCTAAAAACATTTTCAATTTATTCATAAATGGACTTGTAACTATCCGATTTAAAAACTTACTTCAAATTCAAGATGTTATCCATATCGAGAGCAATAGGAGATCTTATCTTCATCGCTTTATCAATGACAATCCTTTATTTTGGAAATGAATTTGTTAAACAGATGTTGCTCATCTTGTATGTATACTAAAATCATATTGTCATGGAAAATTGATTATTAATCAACTTCATGCTAGAAATAGATCTTTAGATCATTAATCATATCATAAGTTTCATGATTTCCTATAGAACTTCTGAATGTCAAAGGTCATGCATGAGCGCATGAAGTATGGATGTCACCTTGTTCATTTAATCTTGCAAACCCTTCGACTTAATCGTGAGAGTTACCAACATGGATACATGAAAGGATTTCAATAATATTCATGTTTCTTTCGTGGGTAATTATAATCCTTTGATTTATATATCAGTCAATAAAATTGGTTCCATTAACCTTATCTTTCTCAAGGAGATCAGAAATACCGGTTTTTAATAAATTTAACAAACATCTACAATAGACATGAAAATTTTCGATTTTATCACTAGCGGTATTAATTATCCTTAGTAAATTGATCATCGTTGCTTTTATTTTATCAAGCTTAGTTTAAGAAGGCTAAGGCTGAGATCCATATCGGATAGCTACTAATGTGCTATACTTATCATATGCACAATAACAAGTTCAATTGGTAGGTAACAATTACCAATTGTATTAAATTTACATCTCTTATATTTATGTTACAAAAACAATTGGCATGCATACAATGTATTTGTAAAACACCTTTTATTTTTTTTAAATAACTCTTAAAACTAATTTACTTTGAAAATATTATAATAAACCTTTTAGATTAAACCTCTTATAATGTAATATGTCTCACAAAATAAGTTAAAATATCGCAAGTAACATATCACATACAATATGTAATAACAATAAAAAATGTCGTGTTTCCCTAATGCGACCATAAAAGAAAGATTACTTGAGCTAGTAATAATTTTCCAAGGAAACTCAACTAACTACTTATACTATGAAAAAAAGAAAAAAAAAAGATGACACCATTGTTACCACCATACATCGTCGCGATTATGTGACATGTTACTACACGGCTATGCTGCCTGCCATCATTGCAGCTCGACGGTATATTCAAACCGATTGTTGTAGCTCTTTTGTTAATATCATCGTTATTTGTCACCTCTATCGAACAAGATAATGAGGCCGGTCTTGCATTATACATTTCCATGGGCCAAGCCACTTGGGTCGATGTAAGTTTAGGTCGAGTTCAACATTGGGCGAAGACCGAACTTGGGCTGAGACTCTCATTCGTTAATCCTTTATTTTTTGTGCTTAGTCCAATTTGATACACTTAGTTACTAGGTTTTACTTGGCAACCTAAAATCACAATTTCTAAAAGTAAAAGAAACACAAGCAAAAATATATACCCTAATCTAGATTATAAACACTTTTGATAAAAGATTAAAAACCAAATGACATAACCTCATATGAAAATATATAAACAACCAAGAATCACAACCAAACATACATGATCAAATTTGGGCATGGACAACACATCAATCCTACTGAAAAGCAATTTTTGATTAAAACATTGATTTGTATACAAGTAAAAATCAGTTATGTTACAAATTTGCTAAAAGTTAAAGCATTTAGTTCACTAAAATTTTATTCGAACTTAATTATTTTTTGACTATTTCCAAGAGCATGAGGAACATGTTTAAAAACAATAAAATACCAAAATACTTTTGTGATTATAAGTTCAAGCAGAGGCTCTAATATGCCTGTTGGTAATTGATAGTCAAAAGAATTTAAAACTTTAATATATCCCAAAGTCATGGATACAACTACAACATAATAAATCGACAATTAATCAACCATAGTATGTTTATAATTTTACGTCAACTTTGGAGGCATATTATCAAAGAAGATAATCTTTAATGGTTGATCTAATACAGAGCATGAAGCAAGAGCTGATAGACTTGTAATTGATCAAACTTCTTCATGTATTCCTTTCATGTCGAATATATATATATATATATATATATATATATATATATATATATATATATATATATATATATATATATATATATATATATATATATATATATATATAGAGAGAGAGAGAGAGAGAGAGGAATGATCATTTGAGAACTCATAGTTTCCCGAGAACCCGAGAACTAAAGGTGGAGCGTTAGATCGAAATTTTGAATGACTTGGATTGATCATGGCATAATTGTAATTATCACTTGTTTTAATGGCATCAAAGACATTCTATAAGGAATTATAGGGGCATATTGGGAATTAAAAATATCATTTCCTAACAATTAATAATTAATTTAGTTTATATATCAAACACACACTATTTCTCTCTCTATTTCTCATCAGATCTCTCTTTCCCTCTCTCTAACTCTCACGTCCTTCTGCATCTCCATCACCAGTTCGCTGGAGTTCATCGCCATTGTCGACCTCAGCTCGACGTCCTCTGTCAACTGAAGATCTGAACGGAGTTTCTCCGTTCGAACAATCGCCTTCTCCTCCCACCGTTGGAAACAATCTCTCACCGCCTTCCTCCTCCTTCCATCCACCACTTCTACCTCTTCTGACGATGAACAACGACTTACCGCTCCATTTTCCTTATCTGTCATTTCATCGACAACGAATCCACGAGCCAAGAGATCGACGTCGTTCATTTTCATCTTCAATTGCAATAGTAATCCTCAAATCACATTTGTGGATCACTTCGATCTGGCAAGGGTCTCTATCTGCCTAACCTCCGCGATCAGATTTTTATGAGCTTCGATCTCACTCTAAATTTGGTATTCGCTGATGAAAATTTAGGTAACATCTGTTTCTATTGTTCATTCCTAACCTTTGTTTGATCTTTATGAATTGTTTTTGCCTAATCGTTAAGTTGAATCTGTTTAGTCAATATGTTTTTAAAAAGAGTTAAATATGTATGTTGATTGTAGGTATAAAAATAGACGCCTGTGTTATAGAAAAACATAGATATTTGTTTGCACTCAACATGTTCGATGAAATGTCTCAATGAGAAATATCACATGTTAACTTCACTTTGACTTCATGGATGATGCTACTTCTGGATTAATAAGAATAGGTTTTCTGTTTTAGTTATACTATAATTTGAGTTTGATTGGTTATTAAGGTGATTTAGTAACAATTATATTATTTTCGTGTAGGAATTTGTTTTTTCAATGCTAATTGTGCTATCTAACAGCTTCTGAATATGAATCACCACCGATTCTTATGTGCTTTATTCAATCATCATCATTGTTGCACCTGCATATCTTAAACGCCTGTTTTCCAGTTTTATTTGACTGGACTGTGTGTTTTTAATGAAAGACTATGGAGTTTTTGAATGATAGCATAGAAATTGCTTTTGTTTCTTGCAGGAATTAATTAGTGAAATTGTTGGATATCCCAATCCAAATCCAGTTACCCAGATTAACCAATCTGAATAGCTTAAATGGTTTGAACCATAAAATTGGTATTTAGGTAATCCAGTTTTCCAAATAAGTAAAATAATCTTTTTTTGTGTGTTTACTTAAATCTAATCTACCAGTTCAAAGTTTTTGATAGTTGCTGCACAAAGAAAACCAGTGCTTCTTATTGCATCAAATTCATCACCGAGTTCTTCCACCAAATAGTTTCTCAAATCTGTAAAACAATAAGCATGAATTTTTTTTCTTGATACATAATGTGGAATTGTCAATAAAACAACCCGTATGAATTATTGTTGCAGCAGTTTGGAATTGTCTTATGAAGTATAAAGCTCTCAAAAACTTCAAATTTCCTCAAATAGAAACCTGGGAGTTGCTCATTCCGGATAGATCAATCGACCAGGTTCATACTTCATACATTATTATATATTCCTATTGCAAATCTGTTGTTTTTAATTATTTTTTTTAATTTTTTTTTTCTTAAATGAAGTCATATTCTTTAAGAACAAAAGCAAATTATGTGAGAAAGAACTCGAAAAAAATTGTGCGTGGTGAATATAATCGTATTCTAAAAGAACATATTTAATGATGTATTTAATAAATCCAAATTTTGATTTGATTTTTATTAATTAATTTAAATTAGTTTCCTAAAATGTAAGTAATTTTGATTTCAATCTCTCTTAATAAAATATTATATTTGCCCTTATATTTAATAAAATGTAATTATATAATACATGTTATCCCATGTTAATAACATGTACCATAAGATCACAACCCATAACTTTTTTTAATTTAATGGTTAGAATTTGGTCATACATTCACACAATACTTGTGATTCATATTTGATCCTAATCATATATATATATATATATATATATATATATATATATATATATATATATATATATATATATATATGTAGTTGATCATATTGATAGTTTAGAGAATGATACTGAGATAAATTTGATTTGAGAACGCAAAAAGATCTGTTTGTCATGCACGTATTTATATTGAATGAGAAAGAGATAGGTGCGACTTTTGAAGATGTCAAATTGTATAAGCTAAGTCATTTGTTAATTGTTTTTTTTTTTGTATCATAGATAAATCATTTATCTTCAATCACATTAATTTGAGTTTTTAATATATTAAACTTCTTTATTATTCAATTTTTAAAGCTAACTATTTACCTTAAGATAACATATTTAATTTATTAGTTTAAATATGTTGTTTTATATAAAATATAATCATTATAATGTCGTAACTTTTGAAATATTGATATAATATGCTTAATTTTTTAATATGTTGCATTTACATTATTTATTTAAGTAATTGTTGCAAACTAGAATTCTACAGCCGTAAGTTTGTAACATAGTTAAAAAAATTATTGTCTCAAATATATAACTTTGTATTATATATTTGATTAATATGTTCGTAGAGAAGAAATTTACATACTCTTATATAATTAAATAAACACAAAATATTAGAAACACGTAATTAAGTTTAATAATTGATTTGAAAGATTTTGATATAATATTTGGTTTAAACAATAGATAATTAAATTATCTATTTATTGAATAAACACGATTTAATATTTTGATCCTATTTAATTAAGTTTCATAAGTATCCATTAAGTACAATGAATAAAAAAACATATTTGATTTAAATTCAAAAAAACTTTTTTGGAAATTGAAGAATTGTGATATTAAAAATTTAAAATAACACTTCAATACAGGTAACAAACTTTTGTCACATTAATGTGGATAAAGATATATATTTTAATTACTTTTACAAATACTATGTTAAATAATCACAATTTATATGATAACTTATAAACCTATACAATTAATCTTATATGAATAATAAACTTAAAATATTCGACAAGAATAATTAAGTTTTCAATAGTAGATTTGAAGGTTTTGGTATAATATTCTGTCTACACATTAGATGATCATATTATTCATTTAAATAACTAAAAAATTTAAAATTTTTCCATCCTGGTATAATTTTTATAAGCAAATATATAAATAAAAAAAGCTATTTAGTTTTAGTAGTTTAATTTTAAATAACATTTATTTGAACTTTAACTAAATTTAAATTTAAAGAGTTGTCATATTAAAAAAGGCAAAATTAACAATTTTGAATTATATTATTGTGGTTGAAGGTATATATATATATATATATATATATATATATATATATATATATATATATATATATATATATATATATATATATATATATATATATATATATATATATATGTGTGTGTGTGTTTAGTAATATCAAAACACTTTAATTTTACTAATATTTTTGTCACTTTTAAAAATAAAATGACATAGGAGTGAACTTAAGTGATTTCTATATCTGAACTTTCAATATTTAAAGTTTGTTATATTAGAATATCATTGAGACCTTTCATTTTTTTTCAACCTTCAAATATAGCATTCTATTGCAATATGACATAAACAAACAATATATACAACAAATTTTGGTCATATAATATTATTTTCTTTATGCATTACAAAGTAACTTTTTTGTAGATGTTCTCTATAAAATATACCAAATCTTCACTGTAATATTAATATACCACATTCATCGTCATTTACAATCTTACACTTTACACAAAATATCGTATCACTGTTGTTTACTCACTATTATTGAAAAAGACGTTTTCATATGTAACATACTGATTTTTACCACAAAAAATTCATTTTTATTATAGAAAAACCAAAAGTATCATAAAAACTAAGTCACGAAAAATCTCAGGTATATCAATACAATAATCACATTCAGAGTATCAAAATGTGAAAATCATAAAATCAACGAGCCGTAGTGTACAGTCAAGCATTCGCCTTTTCGCAATCAGCTGAAGTACCTGAAACACATTTAATCCACAACTGTAAGCATAAACCTTAGTGAGTCCTTCCCAAAATATTCATACAACACAACATAATAAATAACTATGGATTATCAACAACCCTTGGGATTCTCAATAATCCTAACAGGCTAACTACACGCCCTATGGATTAACAGTACGTTTCAGGGGTTATCAGAAACCTTGGGGATTCTCAATAATCCCGATGTTAATAGAAATTCAATTAAATCCGTACATAAAAATAAACAACAATTAAGACCCAGCTGGTCACACACATAACTACCACACAGGTAAATGTAGTGACAAGACTCACCTTACAGGTAGCAGCTAAATACAATAGCTCACACATAGTAGACAGGTACAATAAATCACCTAATCAGCAATAAAGAAAATATCCCTTTCAAACTATGCTCAAAACCTAGTTTTGACCAAAAGTCAACAAATTGTTAAAGTCAACGGTCTATGCCCATCGTACAAGATTTTCTACGCATAGCGTAGAGCTTGGGTGGTTACAGGATAAAACCAAGTTACGCCCATCGTAGCATAAGTTACGCCCCGTGTACTGGTCTAAATGCCAAAAGTTCTACAAAGCTCTTAATACATAAAGTTAGCTCCTCAAACCTCCAGATATGAACCAAAGGAACGACGTAATGGATAAAGTCTCTGACTTTATGCATTTATATGCCATAAATTAGCAATAAATAAAACCTTAAATCCATGAAGTGCATCAATGCTCAAGATCTCAGGCATTGGTTAGATGGGAGTGATCAAGCTCTCAAATTTATGATTCAACAATCCCAAAAACAACAAGAAATGGGCTTCTAGTGGTCTGGAGTAGATCATACTATTAAGAACCAAGGTTATGGGACAAAAAGCATACAAAATGTATAACTAACTAGATCTAGCATGAGAGACTGCCAAGATGGAAAATTTATACCTTATGGAGGTGGACAAAAAGATGAATGATCTGGATCTACATGGCCTGGAGCTCTTAGATGCTTCTCTAAAGGTCTTCTTCTTCAAAGGAGCACACAAAACACTTTAAAACCTCAAGTTTCTCTCACAAATGGTTAAAGTTTCGATGGGACTGGATGGTAGGATGGAGGTTGGGTATAAAGAGGCCCTCATGATGGTAAGAGCATCAAAATAAGCTCACAACCATGAAACTAGGGTTTTACATCCTGCACACTACACGTTGTGTAACTAGGCTTACACCCAGCGTATGTCATAAATTTCCTACAATAAGTCTTTCTCCTACGTTGAGCGTAGGAGGCCATCCTACCCTCCGCATAGGACTTGAAAATCCAAATAAATGCAAAAATAATCCAAGGAAAATCATACATGCAGGTTCGAGTGTTACAAATTTCCCCTACTAGAATCAGACTTCGCCTTCGAAGACTTCGATCTCAAATAAAGCATGATAGTAGGTATGCATCTCCTCCTTGGGCTCCCAAGTCCACTCAGAACCCTTCTGGTGTTGTCACTACACGTTCACTAAGTCCACTACCATGTTTCACAGAGTCTTCGTCTTCCTATCGATAATCGCTACCGATCGCTCGTCATAATTCAGGCGGTCATCAACCTGAATATTATCCAAGGGTACTATAGCAGTCTCGTCTGCCATACACTTTCGCAACTAGGACACATGGAATGTGCTAAGACTCTGACTAATCTCATCCGGTAAATCTAAGTTGTAGGCCACCTTACCCACCCTAGCTGTTACCCGGAATGGAATGATAAACCTGGGGCCCAGTTTGCCCATCTTTCTGAATCGAATGACGCCTTTACAAGGTGACACCTTCTGAAGTACCATAACCCCAACCTAAAATTCAAAGTTAGATCGGCGTTGGTCGACGTAGCTCTTTTTGCAACTACGGGTTGTCTGAAGTCTCTGTCAAACCTGTTGTATAACCTCCGTTGTCTTAAGCACTATCTCCATGATCCTAATGACCCTCTAACCAACCTCTTCCCAACAAATCAGGGTTCGACACTTCCTCCTATAATGGAGCTCAAAAGGATGCATACCAATGCTGGCGTGATAACTATTTTTATACGAAAACTCAGCCAAAGGGAGGTAAGAGTCCTAAATCCCACCGAAATCCAATATGCAAGCCCCTAGCATATCCTCGAGCGTCTGAATGGTCCACTTGCTCAGTTCGTCCGTCTATGGATGATAGGCGGTGCTAAAGTGAAGTTGGGTACCCAAATCCTCATGAAACCTCTTCCAAAATCCAGCAGTGAAGCAAATGTCCTGGTCTGAAACAATCGAAGTAGGTGTTGGATTAGGTGTCTAAGCCAAATAACTAATTTAGTATAATCTTGAATTACTAGCAAAGTCCATTTGGGTTGCCCTCAAACCTAGTAATTGACTGGAATGCTTTTTGGAGAGAGAGAGAGAGACTGATTTATTAATTTATTATATGATTAATAAAGTAACTAGAAATCAAAATAAATGATTTATTAATATATTATGAGAATAATCTATTAATTAGAAATAGTATTGTTTAATTAAAAATAAATCAGAAATTAATTGGATTTAATTTAGGGATTAATTGGATTAATTAAAAATGTCTTATGGGTTTCATATTTTCGGCTATACTTTCTCTAATATCTTAGAGCCAAAAATTCCTTCCCTCTCCTCTCTCTTTTTTAGCTTCCAATTTTCTAGGTTTTGGGTGTGAGCCATTAGAGGCACGAGACTTCTGGTGCTTGCCTTCTAAAGAGCAATCAAGAAGGAATATTTGTTTATTGCTATAATAAACAAAAGTTATGTACTTCTATAAACCCTTTCTTAATTTCGAAAATAGCAATGTACTTTTACGATTCTTGATATTCAATTGTTTATTGCAAATCATAGTGAGGACATAGATCATTTAGGTTTCATGTGAACTTAGGGGTTAAGTTTTTTGGTGGGATGTCAAGTCCACCAAGCAAATTACACCCTTTGTTTGCAAATAAAACGTAATATAATGGTAAAAAGGGGTATCGATCCTCGGGGAAATGGTTATATTCAATCACCAATGCAATCCAATAGAACTAGTGTAAATAAACTAACTAACTACAATTAACTAAAAGGGGGGTGTTATGATTGCTTGAAAACTAAAAGACTTGGATAACTAAAAACCTTGCAATTAAGCAAGATGGTGAGATGCTCAAATATTTGGGAGAATTGGTTAACCAAGGCAATTCAACACAATGAACATTTGTGTGTTTATCATTAGGATTCAACATGAAGCTTATCATTCATCCCAAATTGGTTATAGCAATCATGAAGCATGATATGCCAAGATTCCTCATAAGTAGTATGGAGGTTGGGGAAGCCCACAACACACCTTCTTAATCAAAATCAACGATCTAATTGAAGCAATTGAACCCAAGAAGTTGATTAGCCTTAAGAATGAAGGAATCCCCAATTCCTAGAGGATGTCAATGCTTACACATCCATAAAGGAGTCATGATTCATAAGCTAGAGATGATTTCTACCATCATAAAGCCCTTGTTCTAAGTAAATTCAATGATTCAATGCTAAACCAAATAAATAAACCAATAATTGCTCATTCAAGTACCAAGCTCATGATCAAAGTATTAAACAAGCAGAAGAAATATGAACTAGAATCATAAACATAAGATAAATGACAATTAAGCATGAATCCTTCAAAAACCCACAAACATCCAAGGGTTTTAGCCAAAGTTAACCAAAATAGAGAAATTGGCCACTCATGGCAACAAAATAACAATCACAAAAGTGTATTTGCATCAAGAAACTACCAATAGAAATATGAGAAGAATGAGTATCTAAGCTCCAAAATCGCCTTAATGCTCTCCAATGGTGGAAAATCGAAGTTATCCCTGAAAGATCCAACCCCCAAGCTAAATGGTAAACAAAATGCCCAAAAGTGTGCAGTTGCGCGGGTGCCCGCGCGACTGAGATTCCACCCTCGCAAGTGTTGCTGGAATGCTATTGGTCCATTCTTCTCCACTACCCACTCCACTACCCAATATTTCGTTGGTCCCCTCCATGACTCATATGATTTGAAATTGGCCAATCACCTCAAGCTCTAAATATGGATAGTTCATGCCCAAAATAAAAATCTATGACCCATCTTTAAAAGCCAACTTCGTCCAAATCTCCAACTTTTTAAGCCCAAATCTCCTTTAATGGATCTGCAAAGCCCAATAATGCCTCGAAAGCCCACAAAGCCCAACTCCATTCAAACCGCAACTGCAATGAGCTCCAAAACCCTACAAAATTTCTCATGCAAAATAGAAAGTACCCGACACGATCCATGATAAAGAAAATAAAGAATATACAATGCAATATTAATAAAAAGAGCTAAAAATACTAAAATAAACTAAAAAAATAAGGAAATAAAATAAGCTATCAAATCACCTCAAGCTTAAACCTAACTTGTCCTCAAGTTAGAACAAGACTAAAATGATCCCGGGATGAACTAAACTAAAAATGGAAAAAGAAAGATACCATAGAACTTGGTCAACATCAGTCAACATGGTCAGAATTAGTCCTTAATGGACCCTACACATCTTCAAAATGTTCCCCGCTTTAGAGCCATAAACCACATTGTCGAACCACCTGATGGGAG
This sequence comes from Lactuca virosa, assembly GCF_052849685.1. Lineage (NCBI taxonomy): Eukaryota > Viridiplantae > Streptophyta > Magnoliopsida > Asterales > Asteraceae > Lactuca > Lactuca virosa. The sequence continues at coordinate 280,867,135 of NC_136430.1, forward strand.
AATAGATCAAGGCTGAATGTAGTCGCGGTGTGCAAGAAAAAGGAAACAGAGGATGGGCCCAGTGGGGGCACTTTAAATCACCAATGCAGATCATAATGCATGAAGGAAAGGCGCCTATTCACACTTGATGATTCCTACATTTGTCAGGTTAAAGTGTATAATATGAAATAGGGTTTTGCAGCGCGGCCTCCGGGCAAACATCCGGTTTCAGAGGCTTCTCCCTTGAACTGTCCTTTACAATCTACCGTCTCATCGTCATAGTCTTTTCTCACCAAAAATCAAAAATAAAATAAAATAATAAAAGTTCTACTTAACCTAAATCTAAACCTAACAACTTAAATCTTCAATCTTGAACTTCTGTTATTTGGTCTTCAGCCTCTTTGTAGCTCTATCTATTTTTTTTTAAAGAAAGTCTTGAACTTGGCTTCTTATTCTTCTTTTTGTGTTGCTCTTTTTCTTCATTTTTCTTATTTGTTTTTGTTGCTTTTCTTTAATCTTCTTCATTGTTTCTTTTTGTCTTCACTTTTCCAATTTCTTTATTTTTTTGTGTTTTCTTCTTGGAAGGTCTAAGGAATTTCACCATGTAACATAGGACTCCAATAGTGAGAATGGAGTAATAGATGGAGGCTAACATGAACACCTAATTATCATTAACAATGTGCCAAGATCTACTAAAAAGGGTGGGGAATGACTCAAAAATGGGTGTTACCGAAAAAACTTGGTCCCAAAAGATGTGAATTGGGGGACCCTCCTCAAAGTTCATCAAGCACCTCAATGCAAGGTGTGATAAACAAAATCTATCTAACTATCTATTCTAGACCCCTAGAAAAATGATGACCTATCCTAAAAAGGTGGTGAGAATCTAACTAAGCAAGGCTCGGACAAGACTCGGGAGTACTAAGGGGTACTTCCCCCAAAACCAAGATGCGAGTCTTCAATGTCTTCAAAATACCTTACCGGGCTAATCTTTGCTCACACACATCAGTTTGACCAACCACATCCCTCCGCACCTAGACCCAATCAAGCTACATGCATCTGACCCCCATACAAGCGGTCTCAAAGTAGTCTGTGAGGCTCAAAACGTTTCCCATTTATCCAATACAAGTAATTCCATATCAAGACCCGGGACCAATCTATGATTCAATACTTGTGACTCGGCGCTATGGTACCTGTAGGGAATAGAAGACAAGAGAGAACAAAAATGCATGAACTTAAACTAGAATGCATCTAAAAAGTATGAAAATTATAAAAGAAAGAAACAAAATATGCAATATTTTTGAATTTTTATGCAATTTTTATGAATGACCTAAATGACTTACTCTAAATGCAACTATATACAACCTAAATGCAATCAAAATTAAAATATAAGAATACCTCACCCCAAGCTTAAAATTAAGCATTGTCCTCAATGCTTAGGATGAGAGTAAGGAAGGATCATACCGGGATCAAGGTGGGGGAGGCCCGCGAGGACGGTGTGGAAGCAACACATGGGTCGTACAATGATGTGTAGGTGGAGTTCTTGGCGCCTAAATACACATGGATGAAAGCTTGGTCGCGCAAAGGAAGCATATGAAATGGCTCGAAATTTTCTTATGAAGTGACATATTTGCGCGGGTACCCTCGCAAACTTTGCGCGGGTGGGAGGCAGGTCGTGCAAGAGGTTCCGAGGGTGGGTATCAGGTCGCGCAGAACCTGCGCGGGTGGGGGAGCAGCTGCGCGCATACATCAGATTACAATTCATGTGGGGATAATTTGAGCTTGGATTTTGTGCGGGTAGGGTTGGGTCGCGCAACGTTTGCGCGGGTACCCGCACAAGTTGCAGATTTTGAAATGTTTTGCAATTTTTCGCTCCACAAGCTCCAGTTTTCTTCCATACTTTACCAAGATCATTGCTAAACCTCAATATGCTTATTTTTGACAAATTTCAAGCCTATAAACATCAAAACTTCAAGCGGAGATTATTTATTTTTGCCAAGACATAGCCCCGCTTCGGTCAACCTTCATAAATCGGAGTTTCTAATGTTACATTGTTGAATTCTCCCGTGTCAAAGCCTTCATAAAATGGTTTCAAACGGTGCCCATTCACTTTGAATATTTGATTTGTTTTCAAACTCTTAATTTCAACCGCACCGTGATTAAACACTTTTATAACAACAAAAGGTATGTGCCATCGAGATCGCAATTTTCCCAGGAATATCTTTAAGCGTGAATGATAAAGAAGAACTTCTTGACCCGGAATAAAGTGTTTTTGGGTTATGTGATTGTCATGAAATGCCTTTTTCTTCTCTTTGCATCTTTTGAACCTTTTAATTATCTTCTTCTTGACCACTTCCATCAATGGAGGATTCAATCTTCTTTGAGCCTGTCTCTTAGGCTTGCAATAATCTTCCATAAGAATCTTGTGTGTGCATACTTTAGGGCTTATCCCGTTTATTGGCTCAATCACATCAACCCGGTATAATGGAGAAATGTTGCTAGGGTACCTCATTCCTTCAAAGATGTTGAAGTGAATGATCTCTCCATCAAACTCCATAATAATTTTCCCTTTATGGACATCAATGATCGTGTGAGCGGTATTCATGAAAGGTCTTCCAAGGAGGATCATAGATGATTTGGAAGGAGTCTTCTCTTCAAGATCAATGACATAAAAATCTGCGGGAAAAACAAGTTGATTAACTTGAACTAACACATCCTCCAACACTCCTCTTGGAGACACACTTGATTTGTCCGCTAATTGAATGATTACTCTGGTTTCTTCCAAAGGTACAACATTGAGAGATTGAAAAACCGAGTATGGCATCACATTGATCGAGGCTCCAAGATCTAACATGGCACTTTCGACATGCAAATCACCAATAGTACAAAGGGATAGCAAATATTCCTGGATCCTTGCATTTGGGAGGTAACTTCTTTTGGATAACCGCAAACACATTTGCATTGACTTGAATCTTTTCATTTGCCTTGAATTTCCTCTTATTGGTGCACAAATCCTTGAGAAATTTTGCATAACTTGGAATTTGCTTAATTGCATTTGATAGTGGAATGTTGATTTGGACCTTGCGAAAAGTTTCTAAGAATTCATTTTCTTCCTCGTTTTTCTTTGAAGCGACTAACCGGGAAGGGAAGGGTGGTGGTATGACCAATGGCTTGATGGTCTTGTTGGAAGATTCGGGTTGCTCAATATTTTTCACAACCGGTTCCTTTGGAGGAATGACCATCCTTGAAGGTTCAACAACAATAACCTCATCATCTTCTTCTCTTGAAAATCTTTTGGGGTTTCTTTCTCCAAATGTTTTCCCACTTCTCAAGGTTATTGAATTCACATTGGGGTTCTTCTCGGTTTGAGAAGGAAGTTTACCCCTTTGTTACATCTTGTTGAGAGCGGTGGCCAAGTCTCCAATTTGTGCTTGAATGTTGGAGAAAGTGTTATTGGTCTCTTGTTGAAATTGGGTTTGGCTTTGGGCAAGAGAAGTGTCGAGTTCTTGAAGGCTCATTTGATGGTTACCACTTGATTGGCCTTGTAGTTGAGGTTGTTGGTAATTTGGAGGGGCGTAAGATGTTTGTGGATATGGAGGTGTTTGGGAAGGATATTGTGGATATTGAGGTCTCGTCATAACATTTGGTGGGTTTTGCTTTGGTGGGTTTGGGTTGTTTGGGTTATTCCTCCAATTTGGGTTATAGGTGTTTTGAAATCCCATGGGTCTTGGTTGACCTTGATATCCTCCCATTGCATTAACATCCTTCGGCTCACTACCAAATGTGGGACACTTATCCATATAATGTCCCGTCATTGCATAAATACCACACACCATAAATTGTTGACCACTTCCCACCACCATTTGACTTAACACATTAGTCAAATCCAAAAGCTTTGAGTCCAAGTGTTGAGTGTTGCTAACTTCACCAACCACTTGTGGAGAATTTCTCTTCATTTCATTGCGAGTCCCAAAGTTCCTTTAATTTTGAGAAATGGTTCCAAAAAGTGATCTTATCTCTCGAGGTGTCTTGTTGAAGATGTCACCACCACTTGAAGCACCAATCATCCTTCGATCTTTTTCATTCATACCCTCATAAAATTGTTGAAGAAATAGTTGTTCGGGTATGTTATGTTGAGGACAACTTGTACACAAGTTGTTGAATCGCTCCCAAAATCATGAAAAGTCTCATTCTCCCCTTGACGAATCCCCAAAATGTCACTTCTTTAACTTGATATCCGGGAGGTGGGATAGAACTTGCTATTGAAGGCTTTTAGTAACTCTTCCCATGTGTGAATATATCCTGGTGGTAAGTTGAATAACCACTCTCTAGCTTTATCTTCCAAGGTGAGCGGGAAGGCGGTTAACTTGAAATCATCCAATGTCACATGTTCGGGTAACATGCTAACACATATCATATGAAAGGACTTCAAATGCATATGAGGATCTTCTCTATCCAAACCATGGAACTTGGTGAGTTGATGTATGAAACTTGACTTCAATTCAATCCCTCGGCGGTTTACGGAATAAACAATACCAAGGGGTGTGTGAGTAACATCCGTCTCCATCATTTTTCTAAGTGTCAACTCATGAGGGGGATTGGGTGGATTGGGGTTATTAGGATATTGTTGCATGTAAGTGGGAAGTTTTTGGTAAGGTGGGTATGGGTATTGTTGGTGATTGTACATTTGTGGTGGATAAGGTTGGTAGTTAGGATATTGGTTGTAGGGAGGTGGTTGTTGTGGGTGCATTGGTTGTTGGTACATTAGAGGTTGTGGCTAATTAGGTTGATTTGGTTGATGTGCTTGTTGTTGTTGAACTTGAAAAGCATTGTTTTGAGCACTATTAGAAAATAGCCCTTTAATGACACGCAAACAATGACACGCACGGATTTACGATATGAATTTTTTGTGCGTCCTAAAAATAATGTCAAATTTCCAAAATTTGAAGGATAGAGGACACGCATTTATGCGTGCCCTAAAATTAGTGTCCAATAAAAAAAAAATTCATAACACGGAGGGCACTTATTTTAAAATGGGTGTCGTCTTGAAACGTCGCTTTATAATTTTGTTCAAACACACGTCTCAAACTTAAAATATCAGTAATAAATTCCACAAAAACGCAAGAACATTCTAGCTAGGGGTTTTTCAAGAAAGAGAATGCTCTCACTTTTCCTTGGCCTCTGCAACAAACGATGAACTCAGTACCTCACATTGCACCGCCTTGCTGACTTCTCCTCTAACAACCTCAGACGACTTCTCCTCGTCGGCAACCTCGTGGTCACCTGACATTGTCGGAGACTGTGACGAACTCAGTAGCCCATCCATCATCCAAACTGGACATTGAAGCACAAAACGCCACTAGTTCGTTTTCAACCATTCATTGCTGCTATTTATATCTAGGGTGTACTCGCTTCCCCCACCATCTCTTCAACTGAAAAATTAGCACGCTTTCTTAATAAACCCATTTGTCTCTCTTCCTCAACTCTGTCTTTGTAGACGTACTAGGAGCACACACACGCAACAGAACCTCCTTCTGCCTTCTAGCATAAATAAAGACTGAAGCAGAAACGTATTTCAAACACTCCTCATAATTTCTTCAACATTAGGGTTTTAAAGCTCTAATATGTTATTGGTAACTAAGGCTTATGCTCAGATATAATTGTTATTCTCTCTCTCTCTCTCTCTCTCTCTCTCTCTTTTATTAAGAATTCAGTGCCAAAACCCCTATGTGCACAATCTGATTGAAATTCCTAAAAACATATGAATCATCTATGTTGCAGGTTTGTTTGTGGCTTAGATTTGCAAGAAGTATGGAACCAAATCATGGAACCAGGAATATGTACAAGATGATTAACCTCTAATTTGGTTCCACTTCATTAACATCAAGCTTTGATTCCAAAATCGAGGGTAATAGCTTTCTGTTCTCAACAGCCTAGGACACCCACTAACAAAAGAAAAAAAAACGATTTTTTTTCTTTACTTACTTCTTCCTTAGTGATCTAGACTTTGTTATCTACTTGTTGGTGCGATATCTATTAGTTTCAAGTTTAATTTAAGTTGAACTAATGAACTGCACGTGAGGTGTTACCCTTTATGCTGTCAACAATGTTATGAAAAATTAAAAACAATTTAATTAAATGGATGGAATTCTTCAAATCTGATGTTTGAAGGATTTTACCATATATTCCTAGTGAAGGGTGGAAGGAATTGAATTCCATTCATTTTTTTTATCAAAGACCAAAATACCCTTATTTGTATATAATAAAAGACAAACAAACCTTCATCATATATGATAAAAAACCAAAATACTTTAGTGAATATATACTCTGATATAAAAAATTTAAATTACTTAATTTTTATTTTTGAATTTCATTTCATTATGATTTGATTCCTTAGAATAATAACAACCAAACTGTGAACCCTAGAATAATAACAACCAAAATGTACATTACGTGGAAGAATTGTTGAGGCTTATGGGCAAGAGGGATCAGGCAAGACAACACTTGCTTTGAATGTAATCAAGGAAGCTCAAAAGCTTGGAGGTGCGTTCCTATGTTCTTTAATTCCACATATAAACAATGCTGGTGTTTCACATTTTATGATGATTAGAAGTTATTTTTGGTAGGTTATTGTGCTTACTTGGATGTGGAGAATGCACTGGACCCACTGCTGCTTGAAACAGTTGGTGTAAATACCAAAAGTAATCTCATCTCACAGCCAAATTCTGCTAAAAATTTGCTGACTATTGTTAACACTCTCACACAGAGTGGAGTAGTTGATGTGATTGTCATCGACAGTGTAAGGAAAAGTTAAGGACAAAATAAGTTGCAATTTGTTTGACATGCATTGGATTAGGGTATTGTTTATTCTTGGAACATTTCAGTCATTTAGTTATTGTTGGCAAACTACTAGTAAGATGTATTTGTTGTATGTTGACTTTTAACTAATATATTTTCCAAATTTGTTTAGTTACTATTAGTCTTTGTTGATTTTCAACTAAAATATATTGCAAATAATTTTGAGTAGTTCAGGTGGTAATCCAGAGTGACTCTGCTCATTATCTTTCATATGCTCTCACACCTTCTCATCCTTCAGGTGGATTTTTTTTTCAGCTGTGAATTTTGATTTAAGGGTTTATGTCACATTGGATATTTTACCAATTAAGTTTTTATGTAGGGAGTAGAAAAAGGGGAACTTTTCTCCTTCAAAAGTACCCATGGTAAGTTTTTAAGTACCTTTAATCAATATTTTATGTCCATAAAGTCAACATATTGACCACACTTGTTATATCTGAATCAGGTTCTAGCTGAAGAAGCATCCGAAGGACTTTCTATTTTTGATAAACTGAAATTAGCTCATTACTAAATAATCTTCAGTTTCCTCTTATTTAATCAGTGCATATTATAACTTTATAACTTGCTTGTATATGAGGATCTCATCTTTTGGTAATATTTACATAATCCCAGGTCGATTCCTTAAAGAACAAGCAACATTTATAGTTTATGATGATCTGAAAGTAACAGCTTCTCAATCAATAGCTACAATTTCAAACTTTAATGCACCTGGTGTCCCTATTGCTGATTTGGAGTTTCTTGACCTTTGCATTTGTGAGCAAGAGGTAATTAATCTAAATTTGGCCAATTAATTTAATTTAAACACTTTGCATGACACTCATTGGTTTTCTTTTCTGATTTGAACTGCTAGACATTCTCCTGGAAATTCAAAAGGAAGATGGCTCAGGCAAGAAGTATCCTTTGGAAGCTGCCCTTGAGGCCACCAAAAATACTTTGATTCAAGGCAGTACAAAACTCTTATTGGTATATCATTTTGATTCCACTCTCATACATACCATGTGTATTATTAATTAGTTAATATTGATATTGTACAACTGGCATGATTATTGTGTAGGATTTCCGTGTTGTTCTTGATCAAGAGTTGGGAATGATATTGAAGCTAAGAGACATGATGATTGGTTGGATACATGAAGGGTTTTAGAGCTTCTTCAGACAGATTAATGACGAGTTACTGAAACAAGAAGGTGCTCTTTTATAGCAATGTAGTAGTAGGTTATATAGTTAGGGAAAACCTCTTAATAACAATGTAGAATCAGATCCCTTTAATATAAATGTATTACATTTTTTTGACGTGATGTTATTGGATGAAATTGATTGTTTTGGTATATATGTGTTTCTATATTTTTGTATTATGTGTAAAAGAGTATCGTAAAGGCACGTCGTATATGCATATCATAAATGGTTGCTGAAGTTTATGACACACAAATGTGTGTCATCTTCATTTATGACAGGGGCTTTAATGATACACAACGCGTGTCCTAAAGGCGCGTCGTAAGGTTACGACAAGTAAATGTGTGTCGTCTTCCTTTATGACAGGGCCTTTCTTGATACGCATTGCGTGTCGTAAATGAGAGTCGTAAATGCGTGTCGTAAATGTGCGTCGTAAATGCGCGTCGTAAATAGACGACGCGCAAAAGCGTGTCGTCTCTCGTTATGATAGGGCCTTCCTTGACACGCATTTGCGCGTCGTCTGAGCGTTTTACGACACGCATTGCGCGTCGTAAAAGCTTGTTTTTCTAGTAGTGGAGGCTGGTTGTTTTGATGGAAGTTTTGGTTTTGTGGTTGTGGTTTTTGATAATTGGGTTTATTTGGTTGATGAGGGGGTTGATTCCAAGGTGGCATATCTATGAGAGGTTCTTGGTGTTGTTGGTGTCTTGGTTGTTAGGGTGGGGTATTGGCATCTTGATTGTTTGGGTTTAGGTTGGGATTGTGAGGTGGAGTGTGATTCATGGCTATGTAGTTTTCAAACGGAATGTCTTCAAAGGAATGACCAACAATTGGAGAATTTGGCTCCGTGTCGGTATAACTTGAAGTATGAACTTGATCTTCTATGTTGATTAGTGGAGAAGAGGGAGAAGCTTGAATGAGTTGTTGTTGCTTTGCTTGTTTGGCTAACTTTTTCAACCGTTTTGCTTCTTTTTCGATCTTTGGATTGTAGAGTAGTTCACCGGTTCTTGTAGACCTAGGCATAAACAATCAAATAACAATAACCAATTTCCCCGGCAACGGCGCCAAAACTTGGTGGGATGTCAAGTCCACCAAGCAAATTACACCCTTTTTTGCAAATAAAACGTAATATAATGGTAAAAAGGGGTATCGATCCTCGGGGAAATGGTTGTATTCAATCACCAATACAATCTAAAAGAACTATTGTAAATAAACTAACTTTTTAAGCCCAAATCTCCTTTCATAGATCCGCAAAGCCCAATAATGCCTCGAAAGCCCATAAAGCCCAACTCCATTCAAACCGCAACCGCAATGAGCTCCAAACCTACAAAATTTCTCATGCAAAATAGAAAGTACCCGACACGATCCATGATAAAGAAAATAAAGAATATACAATGCAATATTAATACAAAGAGCTAAAAATACTAAAATAAACAAATAAAAATAAGGAAATAAAATAAGCTATCATTTTTCCGCCAAAATATGATTTTTGTAAGCTTTAAAACCCATTAGTGGTATCAGAGCCATTGTTCACATTGATCTTGCACAAAGTTGTATAGACAAAATTAGGGTTTATAGAAACTAAACCCTAAGGAGGCAATTTTCGAAATTTACTAGGGTTATTGAACCCTAGCCTCCACCCTCATATTTTCGATTTTAGAAAGGGTTTTAGAAACCCTAACCTCCTTTGACCATTTTTGAAAATTGAGGAGTCCCTTTTAGGGTTTACCTTGTTTCCTTCTTTGTTATTTTAAAAGCCTTAAAATATAAACAATTAAAACCTGATAAACCCTAGCCTATTTTCGAAAATTAGGAGGCTTAGGATTAGGATTTAATTTAAATTATTTTATGAATTTCTTAATTGTAAATAATTATTTAATCCATAATGATTTAATTAATTTAATTAACTATTTAATTATAAGATAAAGATTAAATCAAAATTGGTTTATTTATAAATTAAAATAAATTTTATATTAATTTTGAAAATTTAAATTTAAACCTAGTATTTTAGAAAATTTTAAAATCCACCTGATACTATATATAATTGAAAGATTAACATATTATATGTATAAGACAAGTCAGTCAAATCGCTAGTACGTCTCATTCACCAAGTCATACTATAAGGGGAGTTTAAGGAAGCGACCTATAAAATGACCACCATTGGGTATCCACTCTTACCCAACCCTCTCTTGTATGGTGGAGGGTCGTTAACCGAACGGATTTAATAAAACATAATCTCATTAATAAGTTTAATGACATAAAGTAACTACACCTTTTTAAAATTCCCACTCTTAGTTAGTTTAGGAAAAATGTGAAAAGTATGCTAATCCATAAAATTGTACATTATGTGTTATATGTAGTTAGTGGAGCATGTGTGGTTAACCGGCACACTAATAGTGACTATAAGGAGTAATAATGGGCATCTCGAAAATTATCATTGTTAATGGAGAATGTGTGGTTAATCGACACATTAGTTGGAGATGATAAATAAGATCGAGAGTGTCAAGCATATTTGTGTGGTTATTCACATCTTGTTTGTGATCCTCGACATCCCAGTCACAAATAGAAGAGCATAATCTGAAATTAAACATGTCATTGATAAAAATCAATGAATCTCAAAAGATATGGGAGTTTTAGAGTTCGAAATTGGTGAATTGTTTTATCTACCTTTCATAAATTCGCAATAAGATTACGACATCCCTCTTCTTAGTTGTGAATTGTTGTATTGGATCCTAACCTTAAATATTAATTGTGGGTTAAAATATTAAGGATTTATATCATCTAACTAAAACTTCTTTTTCTCTATAGATGTCTACTTCTGGTGATGCTTCTACTTCTCAAAACTCTTCCCACAACTTTTTACTCCTCTCGATTGTGTCCAAGATGCCATTGGATGGCACCAACTACAACGATTGGACGCGCAACATCAATATGGCTCTTTGATACGAGGGCAAATAGTATGTCCTTGAGAAATAACTCGTTGAGATCGATGAGGCCACTGCTACACCTGAAGAAATAGCCTCCTACAAGAAACACTATGACGACGCGACTAAGGTTACTTGCATCATAGTTTCCACCATGATTCCTGAGTTGCAAAAGTTCTATGTGGACTACTGGCCATACGAGATGAACTTGGATCTTATGGAAAAGTTTCACAAGAGAGCTAGTCAAGAAAAGTATGAGGTTTTCAAAGCTCTAATGGCTTATAAATTAAAGGAAGGAGAGTCTGTCTGCAACCACGTGCAAAGAATGCAAAGATCCATGGAGTTCCTTGAAAGGATAAATGTGAAATTCGACGATGAGTTGTCCATAGACATGGTCCTTAACTCTTTACCACCTTGTTAGGATCAATTCATTTTGGCTTATCATTTGAACAACACAGAAACCACACTGGCCCAACTCCACAACCTATTATGAACGGCTGAGCCAGGAGTGAAGAAGAATCAAAGTCCTACCTCTACTAATGCTCTTGTCCTTGCCATTAGGAAAAACAAAATAAAGAAATGGAAAGGTGCTCTGAAGCAGAACTAGAAGGGGAAGGACCATGTTGGGTCGTCTAGTAATGGCCCAAAAGTAAAGCCCAACTCTGATATTCCTTCTCTTAGTAATCCCAAAGAGGCCATTTGCTTATATTGCAATGATAAGGACCATTGGAAACGAAGAAGCCCCAAGTACTTGCAGGACATCAAGAATGGAAAAGTGAAGCCATCGTCGGCAGGTATTTACACTATTCAAACTAATAACTCACAACCTACTCGTTCTTGGGTCCTTGATACAGGATGTCGTTTTCATATTTGTTCTGATTTGCAGGGACTAAGAGAAAGTGAAGAGGTGGAGCATGGAAGGAGGAATCTAATAATGGGCAATAGGCGATGTTGGATTAGATTTAGTTAATTTTTGCTATTCGTCATAAATGGCGTGAAATATGATTTCTTTTCATGCACTTTTTAGAAAAGGTTTTTGATATTCTTTTAATGACATGAATGGGTCGATTTGGGTTTATAAAAATGGCATTTTTATGTTTGAAGCTTTACCTTGTAATGGTGTGTATGAAACTATGATTTGTGTTGATAGCTTAGGTAATAGTGTATTTCATATTGATTCGTCTAATGGTTTAGACAAGGCATGCTTGTTGCATTGTCATCTTCGGCATATTAACAAGAAACGCATCACCCAACTCCAAAAGGATGGAGTGCTGAATCATTTGATTTAAGGCCAGATGATGAATGCGAACCTTGTCTTTTGGGGAAGATGACAAAATCACCTTTCACTGGATATTATGAAAGAGGTGACGGTATGTTGGATCTCATACACACAGATGTGTGTGGGATCTTCAGATCCACCATAGGGAATGATGTAACGTCCCAAAAATCACGACATAAAAATTGTTGTTTTTAGATTAATAAATCGTTAATACATATATTTCCCATAAAACCAGGGTAACCAAGATTTAACAAAACATCATCAAATCAGAGTAATTCACAGAAATGTGGAAACATGTGGTGTGTGCTCTACAATCATCCCGAGCTCTTCCAATTAAAAACTGGAGTACCTGAAACATAAACTGAAATTGTAAGCACAAAGCTTAGTGAGTTTCCCAAAATACCATACAGTATACAACCACAAATTATCATGCAACATACATATAGTCGCCATGGGTTCCCCCATGGTCTTTATCTGGAATGTCATAAACTCCCCCATGGTCTTTACCCGGAATGCCATGGGCTCCCCCATGGTCTGACATCCATGTGCCACGGGCTACCCCCGGGGTCTTCCACGAAAGTATCACAAAGACAACTAGCATACCACATAACACGTAATAGGCCAACATTGGTGCCTTCGACCCATGGATATAGTGACAAGACTCACCTCAGACAGCTGAAACCCACGAATACTCTCTGACTGCAGATCCGCTAAAAATCCCCGCGCTATCAGACAAATAACACCCAATTAGCAATTGGGTTCCAAACCTAATCCAATAATCTATATATGGGGTAAAAAGACCATTTTACCCCTCACATCGTTTGGTCCAAGACTAAAGCCCAAACTCTCAATCATAAAAGCCCATAAACCAATAATCATCCACAACTCACTTATGGCCCAATTTTCCAAATCGGACCCAAACCCCTACTTGGCCCTTAACCTAAAGCCCACTACTTATCCCTAACCCAAAACATACATTCTGATGGCCCAACAAAGCCCCAAGCATCCAAGCCCAAAAGGTAGCCCAAACTGAATACCAAATACACAAAACCCACTCAGACTGAGTACGTGGGGCGTACAGGCACGTACGCGCAGCGTACTCGCTTGGAGAATTGTATGATGTGTGTACCTGCTTGTACAGCCAGCGTACTCCTTATTTATCCCAAACCCGATTTCCACTTAATCCATTAAGACAAAACTTTCCAAACCACATATTTGACCACCTTGAGCTGGAATACCACGTAAAGTTGCCAACTTCACGTTCATACATGACTACAAGAAGCTTTTAAGCTAAAAAGGGACTTAATGGTTAACTTAATTCATGCATAACTCTATAATACACATCAAGCTTTCACCTTTATGCTCAAGGATACCAAAACAAACTCAGATTTGAAAGGATGAACCCTTAAACAACTTAACTCATCCATAAACTCAAAAAGAAGACCAAAACCATAATAAACTAGCCATGAAGAGATCTAATCACACATAAGCCAAGTTGCAAACTTGTTACCTCAAAAAGCTTCCCTACAAGGCAATGATTCTGGATCCAAAGTTTTCCTACCAAGCAAAACAACTTCAAACTTCTCTTCTTTCCTTCACAACGGCAAAATCAGCATCCAAGCCTTCCAATAGCTCAAGAACACCTCCAAGAGGCTACAAGGTCGATTTAGGGTTTTTAGAGGGTGTAGGCTGACTTAGAAATGAGGGAAAGGGGTTAACATTAAGCTTATATAGGGTACAACCCTAAAAATTAGGGTTTTAATCTAACCCTCGTACGCCCAACATACTCCTCGTACGCCCAATGTACGAGGTCTCGCACCCCGATCTCAGCCTCGCACTACGCTACACGTATTCTCTACTACGCCTCGTGTAACCGCCTTGGCATCAGTATGCCCTACGTACCTCCTTAGTACGCCCCGCGTACTAGGGTTTTCCCTAAACCCTAATTCCTTCCGAAGGGCATAACTTCTTCTATACAACTCCGATTCCGACCAACCTTATATCCATGAAAAGGTTTCGAGAAACTCTACACTATTATCAACTCATACTTGACTTAAAGTTCCCCAAACACAAAATTAAATTTCCATAAAGGCCCGCTGCCAATTTACCAAAATGCCCCTTGGCACCAAAACCAAATCCAAACGCCCGAACCATCTCCATTATATCACTCCCGCCCAAAAGCGTAATGATTCGAAATAGGGAGTTACAACTCTCCCCCACTTAAATTGAATTTCTTCCTCGAAATCTGTCCTTACCTTCCCATCATGCCAACATATTGAGCAACACGACCACAATCCTGAGAATACCACAGCCTTCCTGAAGGCGACCGAAACCAACCCTACCAGAACTCACCAAACCTGAAGAATAACGAACCTTAAACCCTTGTAGAAACCACCTCTACCTTTACGAAACCCAAAATCTCAAATTGGTCTGACTTCCCGACAGACCACCCACACTGAGCCACTATCATACCAATTCCACAAGAATACCAGACTAAACAAAATACTTCCAACCCTGATTATCTAGATGCTTTCATAGGAACAAAATCACTGACCATATACAGCTGCAGAACGCTTACACTTGACAGAAGGCTCAGATACTCCTTCGAGTGGAAGATTCATCCCTACAATGGTTAGACTCAAATGAGAGCAGCGTAACAGGGTCCAATTAACCACTATGAGATTATTTAATTCAACTGCAAGTAACTTAGCATATTCCCCGAATAACAAGCGACTCCACACCCGAATCTCAAATTACTGAAACCACTCCGACTCATCTCGCTGCCCCTACCTACTTTCCCAACAACAGCCGAGACCTCCCTTGTCCCACTTGTTTGCTAACTATCCGAGACACCAGACTCCTACCCGATTGCTGAGTCAAAAGATACACACATATAGTCGCCCCATGCCACTCTCCGAAAGAAAATCTCGACCATAAATAATTGCCTAAACCACCTTGCGACCCAATCAAATGCTGAAAATTAATGCTACATGATCAATCATACCCGGTCTCCAACAACCAACCATCTCCTGATTCCAAGCATGTTATGGCCCTCTCACAGTGTTACGAACCGACCCACCCATGCCTCAAACATCGAAAGAAACCCATGACCAGTCATATATTTAAATCCATATGAAAATCCGAAATCCCATACTTACCGAACCTTACACTGATAAAACCAAACTATTACACAAGAGCCTGGTCTGCCAACAAAATTGAAACCATCCCTCAACCCTAAACCCTTCAACTACCACCCTTGACATTCATATTCCTCAACCCATAACCTACAGAAGAGAAGGTCTCACACCAAAAACACCCATGACTCCAAACTCGAGATCTCACCCAAAACCAACCTGATACTCAACTCATGACCCGTGATCCACAAATCAGCGCTTGCACTTCACTTAGAACCTTCTGATTCCCGACAAACCCTCAGTGGACCGAGATATAAATGATGGGTATTCGATGCTTCACGGGTTTGTCGAATATTCATTTGCGGATTTGAAGACCGGTGTTACTTCGAGGGGGAGTTTGGTCTTGATCGCGCTAGCTCGTTGGAGATTGAAGTCGAACATCCAATTCTAACTTTGAGGGGGAGAATGTTAGGGTGCAAAGTAACTCTTGGATGTAGTGTTTTAGGCTTTCCCTCTTGTTTGTGTAAATGGGTTGAGTCTTTCCTATAAATAGGAAGTGAGTGACTCCCATTATGTAAGGAACCATTTGGAGTGTTAGACTAGAGAGAGAAATTATGTACAAACCCATTTGTATATCCTTTCTAGATCTAATATGAGCTTACACAGATTTATTTACTCCTTGTGTTCTTGATTTTACATGATGATTCACTAGATCTTTCTAATTCCGCACATGCCATCATAATCAACACCACTACAATTGGTATCAGAGCGTGTGTTCTTGATTTCATCAAGAATTGATCCATGGTGGCAATCTTGATTTGGTGATTCATTTTTTGATCTTTGATCTTCGTGATTTGGAGAGTTTTTGGATTCTAGAAATCGAATTCATCATTGTTTTTACTCATAATTCGATTTTCTTCACTAGAATTCAAGTGATTTTTACTTTCTCTCTCTAGAAAACCCATTCAAAATCACTTTCTCTCTCTAGAAATCTTCAAGTTTTTGTGATCATGGTGAATTTTCCATACAATTCTTGGATTGTGATCGTTGAAGGTATCAAATACAAAGTCAATAAAGATCAATATTATGGGTTAGTGTTAAGCAGTTTGATTTTTTGGGAAACTATGGTTTCTTATGGAGGATTGAAGGATGATCATGGAAGCTTGATATTTCAACCACTTTGTGAGATCAAATGGTTGGCTGATATTACATGGTCCATATCATCACGTAGTAGTGATAAGATTGGAGAAGAAAAATATTTGTTCAAAAAGAAATATGTTTTTCTTATTGAAGACCCAAATGATCTTCGTGCTCTTAAGGTTGTTGAAGTTGTTAACAATGGAGTTCAATGTGATGTTCTTGATGTTCTTGAAGTTCATGATAAGAAGATTCAAGTTGATTCTCAAGATGAAAATGTTTTTTGCTCGATTGGAGTTCAAACCGATGATAGTTTGTGTTCTTGTGATTTGTTTGAAGGAATGACTCCTTATCGGAAGCCAGTGATCCAAGAAATTCACAAATATCAAACTCCAAAAGATTTGATTCAAACTCACAAAGTTGATGTTGTGGAAAGCGGGTTTGTTCATGGAGTCAAGTCTTCAAGGTGCAAAAAGATGAGAAAGAAAAAGAAGAAGAAGATTAATCGGAAGAACAAGCGGGTTTACTCACAAATATCGTTAAATGTTGTTAAGCCGAAATCCGTGAAGCAAATTTGGGTTCCAAAGCAACAATCTCCAAATGTTACATTGAATTTGAAGTCAAAACTCAAAAGTGTTGGTGGTTCTTTTGAAGATGTTCTTGGATCGTTGAAGAACACGAAGAACACGAAGAACGAGTTGTACATCTCGCATAGTGGGTGGTACAATGTTCAAATTGGAGATTTTCTCATTCCAACAAAAGAACCAAGATCTTCTAAATTTTATTCGTTCGTTGAAAATGGAACTCGATTCGTCAAAAAGGTATCACAAATTCTCAAATGGATTCCAAAATGTCCATGATTTCGATTCATATTTTGCCTTTTTCATTTTTGATCGATTTGCCTCATTGGATCAAATCCGTTTCAACCACTTTAATTGATCCAATTATTTTTGTTTAGATCAAAACCAAATTCTTGTTTAATCTCGAATTTTACTGTTCATCAAATTCGAATATTGTTCAAAACCCAATCCTAAACATTTGTTTAATTTCACTGTTCATAAATCCAAATTTTGAGCCCAAATGCTAAATCACTTACTGTTCATCGATCATTTCTAAAGCCCAACTGTTTGTTAACAATTTGTCTCCAGTTGTCCGATTGGATGCTTAATTCTTCTTCATCCTATGCTTAGACGAGTTGTACATTTAGATCATCCAAGCAACTCATCTCTTGCCTTATTGCTCTTGAGTCTCGTTTGATTATCATTACTCTTAATAATCGATCGCGTTAATCGATTTTACTTTGTTTGTGATGATATACTTGTGAATCGATTTGTTATATTACAAAAATCGATTATGATCAAGTCAACGTGAAGAAATCATAAATCGATTTTTTTTTCTTGATGAAATTGGTCAAGAACATTATGAACGGTGTGAAGAACAGTTGGAATAGAATATTTGATCTGAAATTATTCTGAAAATTGTTGATTTGCTGTTTGTTGACTGACGAATTTGAAAAGTCAACCTAAAAAGTCAAAATCGTTTTTGTGAGTTAGTTCAATGTGCGGCTGATTTGATTTGGAATCGATATGTTAAATTTCAAGATGGTCTCACAATCAGCTTTTCATATCTGAAATTGAATGGAAGAGGAATTTTTGATTTGAATATCGATTTTTGATTGAGATGAAGAACTTGGAATTGATATTGAGAGTCGACTGTGTTTCGTCATCATTTTCTTTGGTCAAATCGAATGGTACTCAAGGTCGACTATCGGAGGTTGAGTAGTTGGACGTAAAGGTTGAGTTTTGAGTATTGATTGCGGTTGGAAGGATGTACAATCGAAACATTTGGAATCGATGATTGATGATTTTGGAGTAGCGAATCGATAGTTTTGGAACGAATTGGGAAGGTGATTTAGATTCGAAGGGTACTTGCTTTGGATTTGATGACGATTCTTGAATGAAATTCGAATGGATTGATGATTTTGGAAGTCCAATTTTCGAAGAATGCTTATGTCGACAGTCAAAGGAATCGTTGAAGAAAACTTGATAAAACGAAATCGGGTTTGGTTTAGGGACGAACGAACCTTTGATTATGAACGAATGATCGAATGAGTTGGAATGATCGAGACGTGAAGAAACGAAGTATGATTTTGAGGTTGATCGATTCGAAGGGTTTGATGTTGCTTTTGAGTTGCTGTTAAACAAACAAAATTATGTTTGTGAACAAATGATCGACCGTGTTTGGATTTTGAAGATACGATGGGTCGATTCAGAGGTTGGATGAATGGCTAAGAAGTTATTGTTCATTACTGTTCATTGGATAGGCTTCGTATGCTTCGTATGATAGAGGATTTTTCGTATGAATTGGAAAGAAGAAAGAAATGTTTCGAAAATGGTCCTTGAAGATTCGCATGTTTGTCACATGACAATTTCGTACGAATGGCAAAATTTTCGTATGTTTGGACGCAAAGTTTCGTATGTTTGAAATGGAAAAGTAAAATTTTCGAATGTAGTCCCTCAAGTTTCGAATGGTTGACAAATGGAAAAAGGCTTCGTATGAATGACCAACATTTCGTATGTTTTGATCAAAAAGCAGAATTTTCGAAAACAGTCCCTGTACCCTCGAAAATTTGGCACTTAGAGAATTAATTGAAGTTTCGAATGATTGACACTTTTCACCCAAATTCGAAAATTTTCTGAAGCTTCGAATGTTTGTGATAATTTTCGTATGTTTGGAGCACAAATGGCAGAATTTTCGAAAATAGTCCCTGAGGCTTCGAATGTTTGGCAGTTCATACCCAAATTCGAAAAATGACTGTTTTTGCTGATTGAAGAAAATACATTTCAGGCCCCTGCAGTTTGTGCAAATTGACGCTTTCTACCCAGCTTTGGAAAAGGGGGAGAGTTTTGCATATTTGGCTGTTTTGGGCGCAACGGGTCCCTGCAGAATTCAGACAGTGACGATTTTTACCCGGTTTTTGAAAAATCTTGTAACTTTCACCCAAAAAGTAAAAAAAATTTCATAAATTGGAAATTTTTTGTGGCTTTTTCGTGATTGTTTTTCCATGCAAGATTTTGGTGATTCATTTTTGGTACACAACAAGGGGGAGTATCGTGAAGACTATTCCTCGGGCGCTTCTCACCCTTAATGGGTTTTATAATCATTTTTTGATTATAAAAAGGGGGGGAATGATGGGTATTCGAAGCTTCTCGGGTTTATCGAATATTCATTTGCGGATTTGAAGACCGGTGTTACTTCGAGGGGGAGTTTGGTCTTGATCGCGCTAGCTCGTTGGAGATTGAAGCCGGACATCCAATCCTAACTTTGAGGGGGAGAATGTTAGGGTGCAACGTCACTCTTGGATGTAGTGTTTTAGGCTTTCCCTCTTGTTTGTATAAATGGGTTGAGTCTTTCCTATAAATAGGAAGTGAGTGACTCCCATTATGTAAGGAACCATTTGGAGTGTTAGACTAGAGAGAGAAATTGTGTACAAACCCATTTGTATATCCTTTCTAGATCTAATATGAGCTTACACAGATTTATTTACTCCTTGTGTTCTTGATTTTACATGATGATTCACTAGATCTTTCTAATTCCGCACATGCCATCATAATCAACACCACTACACAAACCATCTATGAGACTACCAATCTCGCACCTGGTCCAATCACCAGGTTCCCAAGAGTCCAAACAACTAAGCTACCCAGCCTATAAACCCCTCCATGCCACACACCGACCACTCACTTGATCCTTCAACTCAAGATCCAAAACCTTGACCCAACGGTCTCTATGAGGTTCCACCTGCCTTTCCATAAATACACTGGCCTTGCGCAAGAGTCCCACTCATCTAGAGTTACACATGCCCGACTCCGCCTCGGACCCCAATGGTCCTCAACCTAAAACAGAGGATACTTCTCAATGATCTTGACCGGTGTGTCCAAGACACGAACTAATTTCCCCCCTTTTTTCGCTCATGACGAACCCTAACGTCAGTCTACCTCGAACTGGTGAATGCTATGATCCCATCATAGTCTTACAACACTTCCAACCAACCATGGTTACCACCCATGGCCTTACCACACTCAACCATCATAATACCACGCATCCTGAGCCGAATCCTGTAACCAAGCAGGAATTCGGGTCATGCATTTGAATCCCATGGACCACTATGTACACAAAGGAGATGCCAACCAGCGGTTGGAAGTTTCCTGAACTCCCACCAACCCAACCTCAATCTGAATAGCCACTTAATTTTCCCCCGCTTGGATTCGACGAAACTCTCTCACCCCTTAATTCTGATGCATCTCCAACCCATCTCCCTTAATAGCATGAACCGTCCATACCCCACGCTAAACAATACTAGTGTTACATTGCTAGCCAAACTTAATGATCATCCAACTCCTGAAATCATGAAGAGTACTCTTCAAATCTTAACCAATTTGATAATCCAGATCACCACCTATGATACCATAACAATTCATTGAGTTCTTCTGATGGTGACTAAAAATCATAACCCTAGCCCTGACTGACGAATCTTCATCCCAACTCCCACTCTCGAAAAATCCCTGAATCCTAATCGACTGCAACCTGAGCAAAAATGAAACTCCCCTGTCATTTCCAATGACCCAACAACTCAAGCAACTGACCCAACATCTTCCTGTTACCGCTCCTCTCCTAGCAACGGTAGTGTTTGAACCCAACAACTCTTCCATAGGCAACTGCAACTCCTACCAGAACAAATGCTAAAATCATTGAACCCTGATGACACTAGAGAACTAACCTACTGAGCCCTGACCATAAACCTTCCACACAATACCCCCGAACCGATCTCGAACAAAAACCAAAATGATAACCGAGCATATTGGAACCCGCTACATGAGATGCAACCCCTCAATAACCCACCAAAGATTAACGACATGCAACAGACATAAAATAATTCTCGAAGATATAACCCAACAATAATAGAGAATCAATCCAATGATAACGCCTACCTAAACCAATATAACATTCCAAGCAACATATATACAGATAACAACCGAAGAAGAAGCAAAAGATAACATACCCGTAAAATCATCTACTGGAGCACGAGCCTCCCCTGCCTGAGACTGAAATGACCGGCTCCTCTCTGATGGGGCTCCTGCCCTACCCTCACGACTATCAGAAATCCAAAAATTAGACGGATCAGATGTACTCACTGCTCCTCTCCTCCTCATCGGACAGACGGCCCTCTTGTTGCCCACTTGGTCGCAGAGAAAACATAGCGGGCTCGCCCCATGAGGACAATCCCTGCTGACATGATCAAACCTGCTACACTTGTAGCAACCCTTATCCCTGGAACACCAAGCTCCATCGTGCAGCTTCCCGCACGTACTGCACTGACTCTGGCCCTGCTTGCCTCTTAAACGTTGATCATAAGTCTTGGGTCTCTTCCCGGGACCCTCCACTACACGCACCTGATCTGGCCCCCTCTTTCCCAGGTGCTCCAAATCGATCTCCTGCTTACAGAATAATAGCGTGCGAGATCCAACGATAGCTATAACCTCAGCACAGATCGCGCCCAAGCACTCATCCAATATCTCTAAGATCCCTTCCATGACCGAACCAAATATCACAGGAATCTGCTCCAAAATAGCGCGGGTAATCTCCAACAATATGAATTCCCGCAGCTGCTCGCTAATCGGCTCAGTACCTGCACCTGAGCCGGAACCACCTCCTCCATGAGTGCTCATCACCAAACTGAAATACAACATGCCAATGATCAGAACATACCTAAAAAACCTCCCCCCCATAAGCTTCTTAGATTCTCCAAGACTCTCCCTGATTCGAGTATGGATCCTGTGCTTTCAGTAGTATGGGCCCAATACTACCTTCCACACATATCCATACTTTCCTCAGGAATCATCCCGAATCCTCTAAGTCACCTACTAAAACTGATGCAATAAAACTCTCTAAAAAGCGCCACCAAATGCACTGAAGCACCTCCTAGGCTCTCCAAGGTTCCCGACCTTACCCTTCCATCAGCTACGGGAGAACTCCCTGTAATGCTAGTCACCCACCTCATGAATACAATCATATTCACTTAGTAGCTAACTCCCATCACCTGAGAGTTCTACAAAGCACAAAGCAAGCAGCATTCGTGCAAAACACTCCAATCCATACAAAGATCATAGAAAAATCAACCCACACACCACAACTCATGCTAAAAGTTTCCACCCTCGCTACCGGTTGCCTTATGCATGCAAATTATACACCGAACAGGATCAAATAGACTGTCGAATAACAGACTCTACCCTAGAACCACAACCAGACAAGGAACAGGAAATAAGGCCAAATCAATTATTCTAGGGCTATAAGATCCTAACTGTATACAAATTTTAAAGCATACACTTAGCAATTACTGATTCCAATAGATATTCCCTTCTCAGCATAGCACCCAATATTCCCAAGGCCACAAGGCATCACATATCAGGCTAATCTACCACTAACTAATTAGCACTAACATGAAAGTCTACTAGATCATACAATATACATGCAGAGGCATCTCTCCTAGCATTCTATCATGCAAGAACTGAGCAGATCCTTAGCCCTAACTAGCATGCGATTCATAGATTCATAAATCAAATCAGATAACATGTATGGGTATTCTGGGAAAACTTACTTGAGATCGTCTGATTGCATGCACCACACCCTCCTCTTATCTTAGAAAACTATTTTCTTGAAAATACTTTTCTTTTGAAAACACCAAATCCTGAGTTTGAGTTCAGACACATCCGAGAGTAGGTCTGAATCCCTCAAACCAAGGCTCCGATACCAACTTATAACGTCCCGAAAATCACGAGATAAAAATTTTTGTTTTTAGATTAATAAATCGTTAATACATATCTTTCCCATAAAACCAATGAAACCAAGATTTAACAGAACATCATCAAATCAGAGTAATTCACAGAATACAGAAACATGTGGTGTGTCCTCTGCAATCATCCCGAACTCTTCCAATTGAAAACCGGAGTACGTGAAACATAAACTAAAAACCGTAAGCACAAAGCTTAGTGAGTTTCCCAAAATACCATTCAGTATAAAATCGCAGATTATCATGCAACATACAGATAGTCGACATGGGCTCCCTCATGGTCTTTATCTGGAATGCCATGGGCTCCCCCCATGGTCTTTACCTGGAATGTCATGGGCTCCCCCCATGGTCTGACATCCATGTGCCATGGGCTACCCCGGGGGTCTTCCATGAAAGTATCACAAAGAAAACTAGCATACCACATAACACGTAATGGACCGGCATTGGTGCCTTCGACCCATGGATATAGTGAGAAGACTCACCTCATACAGCTGAAACCCACGGATACTCTCTGACTGCAGATCCGCTAAAAATCCTTGTGTTATCAGACAAATAACACCCAATTAGCAATTGGGTTCCAAACCTAATCCAATAATCCATATATGGGGTAAAAAGACCATTTTACCCCTCACCTCGTTTGGTCCAATACTAAAGCCCAAATTCTCAATCATAAAGGCCCATAAACCAATAATCATCCAAAGCCCACTTATAGCCCCATGTTCGCCCAAACCCTTACTTGGACCTTACCCTAAAGCCAACTACTTATTCCTAACCCAAAACATACATTCTTAGATGGCCCAACAAAGCCCCAAGAATCCAAGTCCAAAACGTAGCCCAAACTGAAGCCCAAATACACAAAACCCACTCAGACCAAGTATGCTGGGCGTACAGACATGTACGCGCAGCGTACTCCCTTGGAGGCTTGTACGCTGCGCATACTTGCTTGTACGCCTAACGTACTCACCCTTATTTAGCCCAAACCTGATTTCCACTTAATCTATTAAGAAAAAAACTTTCCAAACCACAGATCTGACCACCTTGAGCTGGAATACCATGTAAAGTTGCCAAGTTTACATTCATACATGACTACAATAAGCCCTTAAGCTAATGGTTAACTTAATGCATGCATAACTCCATAATACACATAAAGCTTGCACCTTTATGCTCAAGGATACCAAAACAAACTCAGATCTGAAAGGATGAACCCTTAAACAACCTAACTCATCCATAAACAAAAAAAAGAAGACCAAAACCATAATAAACTAGCCATGAAGAGATCTAATCAAAAGGAGTATGAAACTGGGAATTACACGGGGCGTAATCCCAGTACGCGCAGCGTAGGGGGCCGCGTACCCCGATTCTGTGAATGGGCGGGTACGCCCATCGTACAGTCTTGGTACTCGCAGCGTAACCCGGAGAATTGACTTTCGTTGACTTTTAGGGTTTTGGTCAACACTTGGACTTTTAGGTCGGGGAGGGATAAAATGGTCTTTTACCCTTCTGTGGGATTGTGGAAAGGAATTAATTTAGCCTTGAGAGCCGTTAATGATTTGAAATAATTACTTTATGTGATTAGGCGGGGCTAGGTCGTTGTTTTGAGATTCAGGGATATCGAGCACGTGAGTTACTAGACATCATACGAGGTGAGTCTTCTCACTATATTGTACCTGGAAGGGTACTTATGTGTGACCGGAAGGTCTTGTATGCTATGAGATGTATGTGCTATATGCGGTTATGTGATATGTATGTGCTATATATGTTATGTATGGTATGGACCGGAAGGTCAAGATGATATGGACCGGAAGGTCAAGAGGTTACGGACCGGAAGGTCGATACGGGTAGGACCGGAAGGTCTACCAGGATTTGGGATGGAATTCCCTGAGACACATGGATCGGAAGATCCTATAGAGTTATGGCCTGGAAAGGCGTATGTGTGGTATGTGGTATTTTGGGGAACTCACTAAGAATTTATGCTTACAGTTGTTATGATATGTGTTTCAGGTACTAGCGAGGATCGCGGGAAGGTGCCGGCATGATTCGTACACACTGAGAGGATTTATGTATTTGGAGATCTTGGGATTTGTTATTGTGTTAACATGAGATACATTAGATTACTATGATATTTTATGAATGAAAGTATGTTTTAAAAATGAAAAATTGTTTTGAAAAATTACGTCGTTACAAGTTGGTATCAGAGACACCTGCTTATGCGTGCCTGCTCAGTAGACACCTGCTCAGGGCAGAACATCGCCCTCTCATGAAACTTCCTGGTAACCACAGTAACCGAATCAGTACCCTGCTTGAGGGTCAAGAACTCCTGAACCAACCGTTCCCTCTCCACCGGGGGAACATACTCGTCTCTGAACATGGTGGTGAACCTCTCCTAGGTCACCGCTGAAATCACTGCAAGAGTGAAGCTCGCCGTTACGAACTTCCACCAATCCTTCACTCCCAAGCGAAGCTGGTTCAACGCGAACCGTACCCTCAGATGCTCCGGACATGAACACGTGTAGAAGCATCCCTCGATATTAGAAATCCATCTCATCGCAGCGATTGGATCATGCGTCCCGTCAAACTCTGGTGGCTTCGTGTTGCTGAACTCTCGAAGCAACAACGAGTCACCTCCCTGAGGTCTGGCAGCAGCCGCAGCCTCAGTCACTGCTGCGTACCGCTCATCAAAAGTCTCAATCAATGTGGTCTTGATAGACCCAAACATCTCCGGAATCTCGGCTCGAATCGCCGCCGCCACCTCATCGTGGATCATCTGACGAAGCTCCTCGTCACTCACGCCGCTCGGCTCAGGTCTGTGGCATGTCCCAACCATAATGCCTCTGAAATACAACATAATAATATCAGAGACTCGCTCGAGCGTACTCGCACTCGATAACTCAACCCTACTTGTTCTCTAGTACCCAAAGGATTCTTACTTAGAGTGCGCACTGCTCCGGTGTCTTCAGTAGTACGGGCCCTATACTACCGTCCACACCGCATCAGTATTCACCCTAAGTCCTCCTCCTTGGATCCCAGATCACGAGTACTCTATATCTCGCTGGCATAGGCTACCCTTCGGTAGACCTCTCATCAGCTCCTCACTGCTACCTACTCGCTCTCAAGCATCACATAGCAGCAAAATCCTTCCTAGGCTAAGGCATCACAAAATCAGGCCACTCTAGTCCTAATATGAATACCTAGCCAACTCTAGCATGCATATCACATCATAACATATCTCATAACACATAATGTAAGGGTATTTTGGGAAATCACCATTCGGGCGCTGGCTGATCGTACACACTGCTTCCTTCTGCCTTTCTCAAAATCTTTTGCTCTTTTAGAAAAATTGTTTATTTTATGAAAAACTTTCTCAATTCCTCAGTTTGAGTTCAGGTTCATCCGAAGATGCACCCGAATCCCTCAAACCAAGGCTCGTGGGAGAGCTTTCCAGTTGACAGCGGAGGAGGTCCGTGCAGCGTCCGATGTTGTGGCTGGTACGTATTCTTTATTTATTTATGCTGAGATGAGATATTGTGCTTATATTATGATATGCGTAGGTACTTTTCGGGTGCGAGTCGATCATTTGTATCGATAGCGTTTAGTCGACACATCAGTAGCCGACGAGAGGCGTTGAGACGACCTTTACGAGTTTCCATAGCTGACGAGCGAGCGGTGTATGCTACGGATGTGATTCGAGGATGTGTACTCGAGATCTTCGGTGTTGAGTTCCCGATAGATCTGGTCCCGATAGCAATGGGGGACGTATGTGTCATAGTGGGCATGGATTGGTTGAGCCGATTTGGGGTTGTCATAGACTGCGAGCGACAGTTGGTGACGATACGAGACCCCAGTTGGGGAGTACTTACGGTGTACGGCGAGGGTACCCGATGTGGGTCGGCGTTTTGTTCAGCCGCCAGAGCGAGACAGAGTTTGCAGCAGGGCTGCAGCGGGTTTGTAGCCTATGTGATGGACACACGAGAGGCCGCTGGGAGGCCAAGTTCGATGGATGACGTTCCGATAGTGCGTGAGTTCCCGGATGTTTTTCCCGAGGAGTTGCCGGGTGTGCCTACCGAGAGGCAGGTAGAGTTCCACATTGATTTGGTTCCGGGGGCAGCGCCTATCGCCAAGGTGCCTTATCGCCTTGTGCCGCCAGAGATGCAGGAGTTATCCTCGCAGCTTCAGGAGCTGCTGGGAAAGGAGTTTATTCGACCGAGTAGCTCGCCATGGGGAGCGCCGATCCTTTTTTTCAAGAAAAAGGATGGTTCACACCGGATGTGTATTGATTACCGGGAGTTGAACAAGTTGACGGTCAAGAACCGTTACCCATTACCGAGGATCGACGATTTGTTCGATCAGTTGCAGGGAGCGTCTTGGTTCTCCAAGATTGATCTGAGGTATGGATATCATCAGGTGAGAGTGCGTGATGAGGATATCCAGAAGACGGCGTTCAGGACTCGTTATGGGCATTACGAGTTCGTGGTGATGCCTTTCGGGCTCACCAATGCACCGGCAACGTTCATGGATCTGATGAACAGTGTGTGTAGACCGATGTTGGATCGTTCGGTGATCGTGTTCATCGACGATATACTGGTGTATTCGAGATCTAGAGAGCAGCACGAGGAGCATCTGAGAGAGATTATCGGGGTATTGAGGACGGAGAGGCTTTATGCCAAATTCTCCAAGTGCGAGTTCTGGTTACGGGAGGTCCAGTTCTTGGGGCATCTCGTCAACCAGGATGGGATTTTGGTCGATCCGGCCAAGATTGAGGCGGTTATGAGTTGGGAGGTGCCGAGATCTCCCACCGAGATCAGGAGTTTTCTGGGATTGGCCGGCTACTATCGGAGATTTATCAGAGATTTCTCCAAGATTGTCGTGCCTCTCACCAGGTTGACCCGGAAGGGTGTTGCTTTTTCATGGGGTCCGGAGCAGCAGACCTCGTTCGAGACACTTCGCCAGAAGTTATGCGAAGCCCCTGTGTTAGCCCTCCCGGAAGGGATGGAGGATTTTGTGGTGTATTGTGACGCATCGATATTGGGGTTGGGTGTAGTGCTTATGCAGAGGGGGCATGTGATAGCGTATGCATTGAGGCAGCTGAAGCCTCATGAGGCGAGATATCCCACCCACGATCTGGAGTTGGGGGCAGTGGTGTTCGCCCTCAAGATCTGGCGTCACTATTTGTATGGGGTTCGGTGTACTATATACACGGACCACAAGAGCTTGAAGTATTTGATGGATCAGCCCAATCTGAATATGCGTCAGAGGAGATGGTTGGACGTGGTAAAGGATTACGATTGTGAGATCTTGTACCACCCGGGCAAAGCTAATGTTGTAGCTGATGCGCTGAGCCGTAGGGCGGAGAGTGCCCCGATTCGAGGCACTTGTATGAGATTGACAGTGATGACCCCGGTGTTGGACACAATTCGGGAGGCGCAGGCAGAGGCCGTGATACCAGAGAACCGCAAGAGGGAGCGGGTGATCGGGCAGGTGTCCGAGTTCGTTACCGATAGTCAAGGGCTGATGACCTTTCAAGGTCGGATTTGGGTGCCGCATGCAGGCGGGGCACGTACCATTCTGATGGAGGAGGCGCATAGATCGAGGTTCTCGATCCATCCCGGGGCCACGAAGATGTATTTGGACCTGAAGAAAGATTATTGGTAGCCCTGTATGAAGAGGGATGTCGCGTGGTTTGTCGAGAGGTGCTTGACCTGTCGCAAGGTTAAGGCCGAGCACCAGCGTCCGCATGGCAAGTTGCAGCCGCTTGAGGTTCCCCAGTGGAAGTGGGAACAGATTTCCATGGATTTCATCACCAAATTGCCAAGGACCGCGAGGTGTGTCGATGCAATTTGGGTGATCGTCGACCGGCTGACCAAGAGCGCGCATTTTCTTGCTATCAGTGAGAGCTCTTCTGCTGAGAGGTTGGCAGAGTTGTATGTGAGGGAGGTGGTATCGCGTCATGGAATACCGATCTTGATTGTGTCAGATCGAGATGTACGTTTCACTTCCAGGTTCTGGAAGAAGTTCCACGAGGAGTTGGGCACGAGGTTGCACTTCAGTACAGCTTACCACCCCCAGACGAACGGACAGAGTGAGCGGACGATTCAGACGCTCGAGGACATGCTTCGAGCATATGTGTTGGACTTCGGAGGAAGTTGGGACACGTACTTGTCGTTGGCTGAGTTCTCCTACAACAACAGCCACCAT
Source organism: Lactuca virosa (assembly GCF_052849685.1). Lineage (NCBI taxonomy): Eukaryota > Viridiplantae > Streptophyta > Magnoliopsida > Asterales > Asteraceae > Lactuca > Lactuca virosa. The sequence continues at coordinate 280,896,649 of NC_136430.1, forward strand.
TCTAGTATTGGTATGCCTCCCTTCGAGTTGTTGTACGGGAGGAGGTGTCGGACTCCCATTTGCTGGGGAGAGGTAGGGCAGCGTGTGATGGGTAGCACTGAGATAGTGCTTCAGACGACAGAGCAGATACAGCAGGTTAGACAGAGATTACTGACGGCTCAGAGTCGTCAGAAGAGTTGCAGATAGACGACGATCCGAGCTTGAGTTCCAGGTAGGAGACTTCGTAGTCCTGAAAGTATCTCCTTAGAAAGGAGTGATCCGATTCAGGAAGAGAGGCAAGATGGGCCCCCGGTACATCGGTCCGTTCAGGGTGACCGCGAGGGTGGGCAAGGTAGCATATCGGTTGGAGCTACCTGCGGAGTTGAGTCAGATTCATGATACCTTCCACGTGTCTCAGTTGAGGATGTGTATAGCCGACGAGTCGGCGGTGGTACCGCTGGAGGATATTCAGGTGGATGCGAGCCTGAATTATGCTGAGAGACCAATCGTGATCCGGGATCGGAAGATCAAGGTTCTGAGGAACAAGGAGGTGCCCCTGGTTCAGGTCCAGTGGCAGCATCGGAGGGCGTCGAAGTTGACTTGGGAGCCAGAGTCAGAGATACGGGAGCAGCATCCGGAGTTGTATGCAGCATGAGACTTCGAGGGCGAAGTCTGGTTCTAGTGGGGGAGAATTGTAACATCCCGAAATTCAGGTACAGCTATTTAACCCTTCTCTTTTGTCAAGTTGTCAAGATTGGTCCCTGAGTGGGAAATGTTGCAAATGAGTACGCCGGGCGTACTGGAGAGTACGCTGCGCGTACTCATGCGCTTGAAATGGACGCGGACTCTTTAAGGTACGCTGGGCGTACCAAAGTTACGTTGGGCGTAAGTGGTGCAGACTCAAAACCCTAAATGAGACTTGAGCCCTATATAAAGAAAGCTATGGCCTTATCCTCAGCCACCATATGAGAGAGTGAAACCCTAAAAAAGAGCCAACCTTCGTTCTAAGCTGGTGTGAGTGTTTTTGGAGCTAAAAGTGCCTTTGTGTGTTAGTAAAGAAGAAGAGGAGATTCTTGTGAAGGCTAGAAGTTGGAGTGCAAGCTTGGATCTGAGTTCTACAGAGGGAGAAGCTTCACTTGGAGGTAAAAAGTTCAGAACTTTCCTTGTTGTTATTGTTGTGTGCTTCTTGGACCAATTTCTAGGGTTTTTGGTCCCAAGATGGAGACTTTATGAGCAAAAGGTCTCCATAAGCTTAGATCCTCTATATTTCAGAGTGTTATGAGTTGTGGGTTCATAAAAATCCAAACTTGGACGTGGATCTTAAGTCATGCATGAGATCTAAGCTTTATGAGGAAAGAGGAGATATGTTAGAGTGATTAGTGACCTTTACAGCCATGTAAAGGCTTAAAGGTTCCGACTTGATGGAATAAGAAGCTTAGAGGAAGTCAGATCTGATAGTTGGATGAATGTCTGAACCGATTAAGACCCAAAATCAAAAGGAGTATGAAACTGGGAATTACGCGGGGCGTAATCCCAGTACGCGCAGCGTAGGGGGCCGCGTACCCCGATTCTATGAATGGGCGGGTACGCCCAGCGTACAGTCTTGGTACGCACAGCGTAACCCGGAGAATTGACTTTCGTTGACTTTTAGGGTTTTGGTCAACATTTGGACTTTTAGGTCGGGGAGGGGTAAAACGGTCTTTTACCCTTCTGTGGGATTGTGGAAAGGAATTAATTTAGCCTTGAGAGCCGTTAATGATTTGAAATAATTACTTTATGCGATTAGGCGGGGCTAGGTCGTTGTTTCGAGATTCAGGGATATCGAGCACGTGAGTTACTAGACATCATACGAGGTGAGTCTTCTCACTATACTGTACCTGGAAGGGTACTTATGTGTGACCGGAAGGTCTTGTATGCTATGAGATGTATGTGCTATATGCGGTTATGTGATATGTATGTGCTATGTATGTTATGTATGGTATGGACCGGAAGGTCAAGATGATATGGACCGGAAGGTCAAGAGGTTACGGACCGGAAGGTCGATACGGGTAGGACCGGAAGGTCTACCGGGATTTGGGATGGAAGTCCCTGAGACACATGGATCGGAAGATCCTACAGAGTTATGGCCTGGAAAGGCATATGTGTGGTATGTGGTATTTTGGGGAACTCACTAAGCATTTATGCTTACAGTTGTTATGATATGTGTTTCAGGTACTAGCGAGGATCGCGGGAAGGCGCCGGCATGATTCGTACACACTGAGAGGATTTATGTATTTGGAGATCTTGGGATTTGTTATTGTGTTAACATGAGATACATTAGATTACTATGATATTTTATGAATGAAAGTATGTTTTAAAAATGAAAAATTGTTTTGAAAAATTACGTCGTTACAGTGATTCTAGTCCTTGGTGGCAGTGATACATTAAGAGTAAGTGGGTATAGTGACGCCAACTTTCAAACAGATAGAGACAATCTTCGTTCTCAATCTGGATGGGTGTTCCTGTTAAATGGAGGAGCAGTCACTTGGAAAAGTTTCAAGGATGAGATGGTGGCTGATTCTAGTTGTGAATTAGATTACATAGCAGTGAGTGAAGCATTAAAGGAAGTGGCTTGGCTGAAGAATTTCATCAGTGATCTCGGAGTAGTTTGGACCATTCAGGAGCCAATGGAACTTTTCTATAATGAAGGAGCAGTTTCTTTGACCAAAGAACCGAGAGATCATAGTAAATCAAGAAATATTGATAGAAAGTACCATTATATCAGACGTAGAGTTAAAGAATGTCATCTTATTGTAAAGAGAGTTTCGTCAGAAGAGAAACATGCAGATCATCTCACAAAGGCTCTAAGTAGAGTTAAACACAGTCAACATGCTAGGAGCATTAGTTTGAGAGATGACATTACTTTTAGTAGTTAGATGATTAGTTTGAAGCTTATAACAGAATAAATATAATTGATTTTGGTGATTAAGTAATAGAGATTATTTATGAGTTTGTTTACTACCTTTGTCAATTATTTCTTCTTGTTTTTCGTTTTGCATGTTTTACTTCCTGAATATTTTTTATTCGAATCTCCACAATCGCTCATAATTAAGGAAGTAGGTAGTGAATGAAGATTGTCAGGAATTGGATTGTAGATTATCTAAGGAGTTTAGACAAAGCAATTGTGTTGCTACAATGTTCATGAGTACTTAGAAAATGGAGATTTGTGTATTGGACAAACCCACGCATAGAGAATTACTTCATTAATTATATCACGAGTAATTCCGAGACGATAATATCTTAAATTCTTAAAATGGAGATATATTAGTTGTGATTTACAAGTCGGTTGTACATTGGTATTTCGAAAACGCATCAATAACTTGATGTTATAAAACGTAGTGTCATATATAATTTAGAGAGAAAAGAATACAAGCATATGAGTGAAAGTTTATTTGTTCCTTTTTCCCTAATGGGAAAAGAGGTATCTTTGGGCCTCTTGGTAATTTGGAGTTGACTTGTAGTGCTGGGCCCAGCCAGGACTAAATTGATGCGTTAAATTAAAAGTCTTATGTCGTTATCACAAATCAGGAAATCGGAAAACAGAATTTTGGATAATGAGATTGATTCTACTCCATTTCTCATATCCATACGATACCTTGTAGAATGAAGGAATATTTGATCTCTTATCTAAGGACCAATATCTGATCAGATCAGAGTTCGAGAGTTGCTTTGGAAAGCACACTTTGCTGTTTGATGCATAAATTATACCTGTAATTTAGTTTTAGACTTATCCAAGTAGGAGACCGTTGGATTAGGTGTCTAAGATAAATAACTAAATTAGTATAATCTTGAATTATTAGCAAAGTCCATTTGGGTTGCCCTCAAACCTACTAATCGACTGGAATGCTTTTTGGAGAGAGAGGCTGATTTATTAATTTATTATATTGATGATATTAGGCTCATTAGCATGGCCTGGACAGCTCTGGCGCGCCAGCCTTGCCTGGTGCTCCCTCGCCAGCCTTGCATGACACTCTCCTGTCGGCCCAGCCTGACGCTCCCTTGCTAGCCTTTCCCGGTGCGTGCCCGCCAGCCTTTCCTGGTGCGCACCCGCCAGCCTCACCCGGGGCCATCGGGCGGCCTTGCCCAACTCCTTGCTAGCTGGGCCTGAATTGGGCTAGCCCAAGGCCTGACCTAATCCCCCTTGACCTAATTGCCCCTAGAAAGTGAATAGTGCCTCCTCCATAAAGGAAGACTCTCCCCTGGGTTCAGCCGCCACACTAGACTCCGAACGGGTGGCTCAACCGCCACCCTCCACCTTCAGTAGCCATAAACCACCACTAGCACCAAAATGGTTCTCTCCAGCTAAGGAGGACCATCTCATCTATCAAACCAATCTAACTTGATCGTCGGAGCCTGCTCCCAGGGCGCAGTCCCTGGGGCGGTTCTAATGACCTTGCTCTGTGATGTCCAGATCTCTGCCGCAACAGAAGACCAGCAGAGACGTCGAATTTCCATGCCACATCATTTGGCACCATCTCGAACTTGAAAGAGCAGCCTCCATCTCCTTCTTGCGTAGATATGCCCAGATTTGTTGCGTTTCAGCTCAGGTTTGCTCAGATCTGTTCATATATATCTAGAATCATTTGGTTCAAATTTGTTTGCCTTTTGCTAAGATCTATTCAGATCCATTGGTTATTGCTAAGATCTAGTCAAATTTATTTCACTATCGTTCAAATCCTTAGATTTGATCAAGCTTTTACTCCGATCTATAGATCAACTTCATTTTTAGCTTAGATCTTTAGATCTGCATGTTTTTTATCCACTCAATCATTTCTCAAGTTTAAAAACACCAACTTAGATCTATTTTTACTTGTATTTTGGTGGTTCAACTTAGCAAGATCGGTGAGAAAAGAGGTCCTTACGAGTCTTGCCCCATCTCTGTTTATATTTTGGTGTTTTATCCAAGCAACTCGAGAGGAGAAGAATTTTTTCGTAATTATTTACCTTATTTTTAGTTTATGTTATCAAGAAATCACCTTTAGTTTATGATTTTCTTTGCACAACTCCTTTGAAGTTGTCTACTAAGTGTTTTCTTTAAAATCTGAAAGAGGGAAACGAAAATTCTTTCACATCCACTTTTGTTCACATTTTGGTGGATTTTTCAGCAACCTGAGGGAGGAGAAAATAAAATTTTCAACTTTTTACCTCTTTTACTAGCTCATTATCATAAGAAAAATCGTTTTTAGTTTATAATTTTTCGTATAAAACTTCATTCAAGTTGTTTCTGAACACCGATTTGCTGTTTTTCATTAAAAATTTGGAGAATATAAGAAAAAAATTCCACTCTCAGTTCATATATTTTCAAAAAATCCCACTCTCAATTCATATATTTTCAAAAAAAAGCGAAGAGGTTCTTTATGGGTTTTTACCCCACTCTCAGTTCATATATTTTCAAAAAATCCCATTTAGTTTATGATTTTCTTTATACAAGTTTACACAAGTTGTTTAGAGGCTTGAAGAAAGAAATAAATTTCTAAGAATTTTTTATCTTCTCAAACTTTCAGAAAACTCATTTTTCATCTAATATACATTTTTAGATCAGATCCTTGGATCCGCTGAGATTTTTGTTCATTTCGAACATGTTTGTAAGGAATTGTTCAGATATGTTTTTGGTTAATAGTTTGGTGGTTTTATTCAACTTTTAGAAGAAAGGAAGCTTTCATGAGTTTTTTCCATCTTTCAGTTCTTATATTATTAAAAGTTCATTTCAGTTTATGTGTACAAGTCGGTTTAAGTTATGATGTGTTCTTGTACATTCCAAAACACTGATGAAAGTTACCTTTACCCCATAGTTTACCATTTTAGTTAATGGTTTTCAAAAAGTGACTTCTACAAGAAGTGACATGTAAAAAGAGATGCATACAAAAAAACAAGAGTTCATACACAAAGAAAAAAATATTTACAGCTCACATTCACAACAAATTATACAAAAATATATCAAGAATCGTATTTGCTATCACTCTCAAGCTGACAAACAAAAAAAGGGGAAATGTGGTGTATACGGTATACACTATAAATCAAATGACAAAAGACACACGTGGGACCCACCTGGTCCACTTCCCCAGACACACAAAAGACAAAGAAGGTGGGCCCCACCATCCCATTGATCTTCCCAAGTGAGACTTCCTGATTACACCCTCCGATCGCCGGTCACTCGTTCACAACAGCCGCCGTCAACCAGAGTTAAAGATCCGCCGACCCCTTATCTCTCGACTCACCATCAGGAACCAGAGCTACAACACCTCCAATCGTCGTTTGTCGACTGTAACCACCTCCCCGGACGATCTTACAAAGTAGCGCCATAGGAAAATTGTCACTTCAGTCTTTCTCAAACGACGAGCTCCGATGAGAACCACAAGAAATAGAGGTCGCCACCACAGTCAATTACAAGATCTTCGGTAGACCATCTTCTCCGACCGATAAAAACCATAGTCCCGATCCGCTTCTAAATGTGGCAAGCTCCGATAAAAAAACAGGTTATCTCAGCTTCTCAAACCTCCAATCGCCGGAACTCCAGTCCACCAGTTGCCGGTACTTCGTTTTTTGACTTTTTCTGAAAATAAATAGTGAAGAACAGTTGGAACTTTGACTTTCAAAGCTAATAAGAAAAAAGGAGGCTCCACCGTGTACTCCTAGTTCCTTGTCTATGATCAGGTTACAAACAAAAAGAAGAAGAGAAGTTGGGCCTATTTCATCAAATAAGTCACAATATTATATTTGGGCTACCTCAAATGGGCTCCTGAATTTATTTTATTATTGTGGGCTTCTCCTACATCAATTTTTTCATCTTATTGGGCCTATTCTAGCAAGATAAAAATCAATAGTTAATGATCGTGTGTTACAAGTCGGTCCAGTAGAATCAATCATAAAAGACGCATTGCGGCCCTTACACTCGACATAAAAAACAGTTTGCACTGATAAGTAAAAATGTGCTTTAACAATTTCATCTTGGGCCATTTAATTCATAAAGTGGGCCACAATGTTACTTTGGGCTTCTCCTAAGTTTTTTATTGAATATCTCAACAAGATATGGGCCAATTTTACAAGGCGATAATCAGCAAATCAATGCTAACATGCCGCAAGCTCCGCTCAACAGAATAAGTGTCGCGACTGGCACCGCAAAAAAAGGAGTGGGAAGAAGAGTAGTACGCTACTACTACGCACGAAGCATTTCGAAATAACCCTCAGCAACCATGCTGCCCCGCTATCAGCAGCCGTGTTGACCAACTTCAGGCAGTCTTGCTACTCAGCTCTCAAAGTTCATGTTGACCGGCCCCCGCTACTCTCGCTACTCATCTCTCAGCAGTCGTGCTGCCTGGATCTCAGCAGTCACGCAGCCCGGCCCTCAGCAACCATGAGACCCAGCTCATCAGCCACAAAGCCCAGTCATCAGCATTTACATTATCTGACTCCCAGCAGTCGCGCTACCCAGCCCTCGGCAGCTACACTACCTAGTTTTTGTTAGTACTTGTGTCACCTAGCTTTTTCAGCAACTGTGACGCCCATTTTCCAACAATTATGCATCCATTCCTCCCCTCCTATAAGAAAGGGGGAGAAGGGTTTGTACGACACTATGCAGAAGTGATTTTGAATCTGAAGGGGCAGAGTTAAAATACATGAAGAGATGATATTATGCATGATAGTGCATTCCCGAGGTGACACTAATATATCGGATCGAAACACCAGCCTCGTGGTTCAACCCTCGGTAGTCTCGTTTCCCAGCTCTCAGTAGTCGTGCTGCTCATCTATCGCTAGCAGCTCACTACCCAGTTCTCAACGGCTCTGTTATGTAGCTCTCGACAGTAATCACACTACACACCTCCTGACAGGAGCTCCACAGTCCAGCCCTCAATAGCCCCGCCGCATAGCTCTCGACAAAGTCATTAGAATACGAGGCACCAATCTTCACTACATCTAATGATGCAGCAAAGTATCAGGTGCCATTACACTTCAGCCCGGACTGATCACCCAGGACAGACACATAGATTGTCGGCTTCTATGCCCAATCCTGGAAGGTCTTGTATCCTTGATTTGAGTTTCTTGCCATCTCATCCCGACTCCATTTTAGCGGCAAGCTCCGCCTGTAATGTTCAGTACCTTTACCTCGATTCGCCTGGCTTCTCAGTCTGACTCCATTCTAGTGGCAAGCTCCACCGACAATACCTTTGCCTCGAGTCGCCTAGCTTCTCAACCTGACTCCATTCTAGCGGCTAGCTCCACTGGCAAGGTTCAGTACCTTTGCCTTGAGTCACCTGGCTTCTCAACCCGACTCCATTCTAGCGTCAAGCTCCGTCTGCAAAGTTCAGCACCCTTGCCTCGAGTCGCCTGACTTCTCAGCCCGGCTCCACATCAGCGTTACGCTCCACCAGCAAGGCTCAAAGGCCCGCAACCTTTGCCTATATGATTCCATGCGATGCTCTCTTGCGTGATGTATCTACGATCACTGGTAGCTAAGCCAGATCTGTTCGACGCAATGCTCTCCTACGTGATGTATCTACGATTGCTAGCAGCTAATCCTGATCTATTCCACACGATGCTCTCCCGTATGATGTATCTACGATCACTGGCTACAAAGCCCGATCCATTTCGTGCGATGCTCTCCTGCATGATGTATCCACAATAGTTGGCAGCTAAGCCTAATTTATTCCATACGATGCTCTCCTGTGTGATGTGTCCACAATCGCTGGTAGCTAAGCCCGATCTGTTCCATGCGATGCTCTCTCGCGTGATGTATCCACGACTGCTGGCAGCTAAGGACAATCTGTTCCATGCAATGCTCTCCCGCGTGACATCTCCATGATCGTTGACTACTAAGCCCGAGTTGTCCTCCTAAGCCGTGCAATATAAGTCACGCACCGTAAGTCGTGCATCATAAGTTTATACCATGCCTAACACCATGCTCTTGGTGTTTCCTCTCCCTCAATCATCATGGTTTTCTTGTTCTTGGGCGATAAATAAAGCATTTTCTACATTACATCCCACTATAGCAAGGTTACTCTTCAATAAGAACGTTATCACAACAGCAACCATGCCAATTATAATCCCTCAGCATCTATGTTGTCTGGCTCTTGGCAGCAGTCTTGTTGTCTATTATCATGAAAACAACCTTGTTGTGTTCTTATAGCAACCTTACCATATGCACCATAGTCTGATACGGCTACCTACGCTACCCACATCAGACTGGGGGGAATCCAACTAGGTATAGCCCAAGCGAGAAACACCTTCAGAATGGTTATCAATGCTCAAGCAAAGCAGACTATGTAGATGGTTATCGGTGACACTCCACATGCGCTGCACACTCATAAAGCAGCCCTGATCTACATGTTATCATCAGTAGAAGCCTTGTTGCATGATTACAACAACTGTGTCGGATAACATTCTCAGGGACTGAATGGTGAGCTTAAGCCTCTTACATACCTTGGCCCAATGCCTTATCGACATCATTGTCACACAGCAGCCCCGCTCCGCACAACATTACCAGCAACATTGCTCTGCATAATGATGGCAACAGCTATGTTGCATCTCACCGACCGAATCGTACTCCTGACAAGGAAAGATCATTAAGCTAACCCATGCTTGGCTCATTACGCATCACCATAAATCTCGTGGGTGAGGTTCTATCATTCTCTTTATTATTTAATGCATTGGTGCTTTGTCTAGTCTGATCTGATTGCCAGCAATCTAATCACATTGGACTAGGGGGACTTCATAATACACAGTTTATATGATTGAGTCCAGTCCAATGTCATTGGCCGTGTACCAATAACAACGGACTGGGGGGGACTTGATGATATTAGGCTCATTAGCATGTCCTAGACAGCTCCGACGCGCTAGCCTTACCTGGCGCTCCCTTGATAGCCTTGCTCGACACTCTCCTGCAGCCTTGCCTGGCGCTCCCTCGCGAGACTTGCCTACCACTCTCCTGTTGGCTCGGCCTGGCGCTCCCTTTCCTGACGCTCCCTTGCTAGCCTTTCCTGGTGCGCGCCCGCCATCCTCGCTCGACGCCCCTGGGCGGCCTTTCCCAACTCCTTGCTAGTTGGGCCGGAATTGAGTTGGCCCAAGTCCTGACCTAATACACATTGACCTAATTGTCCCCTATAAAGTGAATAGTGCCTCCTCCATGAAAGGGGACTCTCCCCTGGGCTCAGCCGCCCTACTAGACTCCAAACGGGTGGCTCAGCCGCCACCCTCCGCCTTCAGCCGCCATAACCACCACTAGCACCAAAATGGTTATCTCCAGCTAAGGAGGACTATCTCATCTATCAAACCGATCTAACTTGACCGTCGGAGCCTACTCCCGGGGCACAGTCCTTAGGGTGTTCTAACGACTTTGCTCTGTGATGTCCAGATCTCCGCCGCATCAGAAGACCAGCAGAGACGCCGGAGTTCCGTGTCGCATCATATATGATTAATAAATTAATCATAAATCAAAATAAATGATTTATTTAGATATTATGAGAATAATATATTAATTATATATTGTATTATTTAATTAAAAATTAATCAGAAATTAATTGAAATTAATTTTGGGATTAATTGGATTAATTAAATGTGGAAGGACTAAAGGTGACAATGTTTAAAAATTGAGCATTGAGCAATTTTGGAACCTCCTATGAGGGGGACGGTTCTAGAGGAGGATTCTAGAGCTTTTCTTGGGCTTTAAGGAAGCTTAGAATGCCTTAGGGAGCAAGAAAAGGGTAAGGGTTATCCAATGAAACTTGCCTTATCCTAGCTTCCTTACTCACCTATATAATCCCCTTATGGGATTCATATTTTTGGCCATACCTTCTCTAAGGGCTTAGAGCCAAGAATTCCTTCCCTCTCCTCTCTCCTCTTTAGCTTCCAATTTGCTAGGGTTTGGATGTGAGCCATTAGAGGCACGAGACTTCTCGTGCTTGTTTTCTAAAGACCAATCAAGAAGGAATGTTTACTTATTTGCTATAATAAACAAAAAGGTATGTAATTTCTTTAAACACTTTCTTAATTTTGAAAATAGAAATGTACTTGTATGGTTCTTGTTATTCAGTTGTTTGTTGCAAATCATAATGACAACATAGATCCGTTAGGTTGCATTTGAACATAGGGTTAAAGTTTTTCCTCCAAAATAAGATTTTTTTTTTGCCTTTAAAACCCATAAGTAGGCACCCCGTAGCGAGCAACCACCTCTTGAACATAAATATCGGCTAACTTCTCCGCCGAAGAACCCTCTCGGATAGCCAAAAAGCAAGTACTCTTAGTCAACCGATCGACAATCACCCATATAACGTCCAAACCCTTTGCATTCTTTGCTAACTTCATGATGAAATCCATGGTGATCTACTCCCATTTCCATAATGAGACCTCCAGAGGATGAAATTTGTCATGAGGGCGCTGATGTTCAGCCTTGACCTTCCGGCAGGTCAAGCACCGCTCCATGAACCAAGCTATATCTCTCTTCATACGTGGCCACTAGTAGCTATGTATCAGATTGTGATACATATGTTCCTCTTCCATCAAAATATGACAGGTCCTACCCGAATAAGGCAGCTAAATCCTGCCATACAGATTCAACAATCCCCGACTATCATAACCAAAAGCTGGTATCTGACCGACCACCCGTTCGCTCTTACGATTCTCCTCCGTGATGGCCTCTTTCTATGCAACCCTAATAATTTCCAACACTGGAGTCACAACCATCATCCTCAAACATACATCTCGAATTGCAGTACTAACAATCCTCCGAATCTGCACATCGGCCACCACATTGGTCTTACCCGGATGGTACAAAATCTCAAAATCGTAGTCCTTCACTACGTCAAGCCATCTCCGCTGCCTCATATTCAAGTTTGGTTGTTCGATCAGATATTTCATACTCTTGTGGTCCATGTAAATAGTACACCGGACTCCATACAGATAGTGACACTAAATCTTGAGAGAAAAAACCACCGCCCCCAACTCCAGATCATGAGTAAGATGATTCGCTTCATAAGGCTTTAGCTGCCTCGAAGCATAAGTTATCACATGCCCCCTATGCATCAGTACTTCACCAAAACCCATGATCAATGCATCACCGTATACAACGAAATATTCAACTCCCTCAGGAAGAGTAAGCATCGTCGCCTCATAGAGCTTCCGCCGAAGAGTCTTAAACATTGCATGCTACTCAGGCCCCCAACGGAAGGTGGAGTCCTTCGTACTTAGTCTAGTGAGAGGAACTGCAATCTTAGAGAAGTCCCTCATGAACTTCCGATAATACCCTACCAACCCAAGGAAACTTTGAATCTCAGATGGAGACTTCGGAGCTTCCCACTGCATAATGGCTTCAATCTTGGTCGGGTCAACCAATATACCATCCTGGTTGAAAAGGTGCCCCATAAACTGGACCTCGTGCAACCAGAAATCACACTTGGATAAATTGGCATACAATTTGTCCGCCCTAAGAACTCTAAGAAGCTCATGTAGATGCTACTCATGATGCTCCTTAGTCTTGGAATAGACCAATATATCATCGATAAATACAATCATTGATCGGTCCAACATAGGTTTACAAACCTGGTTCATGAGATCAATGAACGTTGTCGGTGCGTTGGTGAGTCCGAAAGGCATCACCATGAACTCGTAATGCTCATTGTGAGTTTGGAAAGCCATCTTCGGGATGTCCTCCTCCCAAACCCTCATCTGATGATAATCGGGTCTCAAGTTGATCTTGGAAACCCAAGATGCCCTTTGCAATTAATCAAAAAGGTCGTCAATCCGCTTCAATAGATACCAGTTCTTCACTATCAACTTGTTCAATTCCCGGTAATCAATACACATTCGGTGTGAACCATCCTTCTTATTGCCAAAAAGGATCGATACTCCCCACGGCAGGCTACTCTAAAGAACAAAATCCTTCCCTAACAGCTCCTACAGTTGTGAGGATAACTCCTGCATCTCTGGTGGTGCAAGGTGATGTCGCCTTTGCAATTGGGGCGGCACCAAGGATCAAATTGATCTTGAAATTAACTTGCCTCTGGAGGCACGCCAGGAAATTTCTCAGGGAAAACGTCCAAAAAATATCTCATAATAGGGACCTCAAAAACTGACTTCTTCTTCTCAACCTGTGTATCGACCACATAAGCAAGATACCCTATATATCCATGCGAAAGACATTGCCTCGCCCTGGCGGTGGAATAGAAAGAGGATCCTACCCTAGTACCCTCACTATAGATAGTCAACACTCCCCCACTAGGGCAACAAGTTGTTACTAACTTCTTTTCGCAGTCTATCAATGCTCCAAACCGGCTCAACCAATGCATACCCACAATCACACAAACATCTCCCATCGTGATAGGAATGAGATCAATCGGGAATCCGACACCAAAAATCTCCAATACACAATCCCGGTAACCTCAGTCGCTGAAAACGTGCGATCATCAGCTATAGCGACCTTCAAAGGTCGATCTAGGGCCTCACTGGCAACATTGAAACCTCTACAAAAAGATGTAGACACAATTGACCGACTCGCACCCAGTCGCATAACACCAAGGCATGTACAAAATTCACAAGAAAAGTACTTAATATAATTACAACATAAGCATATTTAATAAAATAATTCAGCAGAAATATAAAAAAGATACATAACAACAATGACATTGGGTGCTGCTCTGGTCGCCTCCGCAGTCAACTAAAAAGCTCGACCCGGGACTTCGGGGCCTCAACCTTCCCCTAACTCCCATCAGTGATGCACAGGGTCGCGGGAGCAAGAGTCTGAACTTGCTTCGATGCAAGAAATAGACATTTGGCTTTCACATGGCCCGTCTGGTTGCAGCTGAAGCAGAGTTGTAAGCCCTCCTGACACTCCTTTGAAAAGTTCCCTTCCTTTCCACATAAGTAACATACCGATCCCGATCGACAAGGACCCTCATGACCCTTGTCGCACTTAATGTAAGTGTAGATACTTTGACCTCCTGCTCTCGAATCAGTGGACTTTACCCACTTAGCCGCCAATTGCGGCTGGATTGGTCTCCTATCCATCCTCTGAGAATCCGTCCTAGTCTCTCTCTCTCTCTCTCTCTCTCTCTCTCTCTCTCTCCTTCAACTCCAACTTAATCTCCCTCCTCTTGGAATTGGACTGCAGCTCAGTCAATATCCAATACTAGGAGTTCTTCACAAACTCTTTGATATCCTTCTTGGGCATACTCAAGTATCGGGTCATCCGTGCCAGATCAGTAGATGTGTACTCTGGATAAAACATCGCTCTCTCATGGAACATCCTGGTGATCTCAGTCGCCGTCTTTGTCGTCTGCCGAAGCGACAGTTACTCCTGAGCCAATACTTCCCTCTCCACCAAGGGAACGTACTCCTATCGGAACATCTCAACAAACTGACCCCAGGGCACTGCGGCCTTCTCTGCAGGTGATAAGTCAACACTCACGAACTTCCACCAGTCCTTCGCTCCCAAGCGAAGTAGGTTCAGCGCAAAGCAAACCCTCAGATCATCGGGACAAGAGAAAGTATAAAAGCATCCCTCAACAACAGTGATCCACCTCATACCTGCAATCGGATCCTAGACTCCATCAAACTCTGGGGGCTTCGTGTTGTTGAGCTCCCGGTACTCCATCAAATCGCCCCTATTGGACCTCGGTCTGGCGACGACTGCGATGGTTACGACAGCAGCAGCCTTGGTGACAGCAACGTAGCGCTCGTCAAACATTTCAATCATCACGGTCTTGATAGACCCAAATACCTCCAGGATAGCCTCCCTAACTTTTCTGGCCACCTTTGCGGCAATGATCCTACGGATCTCATCGTCACTGACACCCTGCCTCTCCAGGCCACTGGAGCCTGATCCTCGGGTATACATCATAGTGAAATACACAAAGAAAAAGGTCAAAATCAGAATAAAAGCACTAACAATCATATACTCCAATCAACTCCTCAGTACCCTCGAGATTCCTTTTAAATCGCATACGAATCCTGTGCTTTTGGTAGTACGGTCCCATACTACCTTCCATACCTATTCATAGTTGATTTAGAGTCCCTCTCAAGGTCTCGAAGCACAAACACTCTGCTTTCATGGAAGCAACACACATACATCTAATTGCTTGAAGAGTCGCATCTAAACCATTAGATATACATTTAGGTCCCCGCTTAACTACCACTTTGTTCCACAAGAAGTCTCTTCTAACCTTGCCAATGGCTCCACGTAAACCAATTGTACATAACCTAAACTCAATAGAGATTCGAATAAAAGACTCCACCCCAAATCCACAACCAAACAAGGAACATGAAGTAAGGCTAAACTAAGCATTCTAAGGCTATAAAATCCTAACTATGTACAACCATGCAGTTTACACAGAGCAATTAACAATCGTAGCTTCAACCTTAGTAAGACATCCACAAGTAATCTCGTAGGCTATAAGGCATCACAAAGTCAAGAAACCATATCCTGAAATTCTTGAGAGATCCTTATCCTACCAGCTAGCATGCATTTCTATTAGCTCAATAACATCAACTTTAATACAACATACAAAACAAATATGGATATTTTGGGAGATAATTACCTCGAGCTCCAGCTAACGGTACCCTTTGCTTCCTCCGTTCCTTTCCTTGAAATTCATTCTTTTGTAAAAAGGATTTTATAAAACTTTTAGATCCTTAGTTTGAGTCTAGATCCCACAAGTGTTCATCCAATTCTCTCAAACAAATGCTCTAATACCAACTTGTAGCATAGTGAATTTTACCACAAAATTTTTCATTTTTATTATAGAAAAACCATAAGTATCATAAATACCTAGTCACAAAAAATCCCAGGAATGTCAATACAATCATCCTAATTAAAGTATCAAAATGTGAAAATCATAAAATTTGTGATCCATAGTGTACAGGCAAGCATTCCCCTTCCTGAAAATCATCTAAAGTACCTAAAACACATTTTTTTTCCACAACTATAAGAATAAAGCTTAGCGAGTCCTTCCCAAAATAGCCATACAACACAACATAATAAACAACTATGGGTTATCAGCAACCCGGAGGATTCTCAGTAATCCCAGTGGGCTAACTACATGCCATGTGGATTAACAGTACATTTCTGGAGTTATCAACAACCCTGGGGATTCTCAGGAATTCAATTCAATCCATACATAAGAATAAACAACAACTAAGACCCAGCTGGTCACAGACACAACTACCATACATGTAAATGTAGTAAGAAGACTCACCTCACATACAGCAGCTAAATACAATAGCTCACACAGAGTAGACATGTACAATAAATCACCTTATCAACAATAAAGAAAATACCACTTTCAAACTATACTCAAAATCTAATTTTGACCAAAGTTCAATAATGGTCAAAGTCAACGGTTTACGCCTAGCGTACAAGCTGCT
Source organism: Lactuca virosa (assembly GCF_052849685.1). Classification (NCBI taxonomy): domain Eukaryota; kingdom Viridiplantae; phylum Streptophyta; class Magnoliopsida; order Asterales; family Asteraceae; genus Lactuca; species Lactuca virosa. The sequence goes on from NC_136430.1 coordinate 280,913,017, forward strand.
CAGGTATGGTGTAGAGCTTGGGGGTTATGGGCTAAGACCAAGCAATGCCCAACATAGCATAAGTTACGCCCGCATACTGGTCTGAATGCCAAAAGTTCTATTAAGCTCTTAATATAGAAAGTTAGCTCCTCAAACTTCCAGATATGAACCAAAGGGTCAACTTAATGGATAAAGTCTCTAACTTTATCCATTTGCATGCCATAAATGAGCAATAAACAAAACCCTAAGTCCATGAAGTGCATCAATGCTCAAGATCTCATGCATGAGGTAGATGGGAGTGATCAAGCTCTCAACTTTGTGACTCAACAACCCCAAATACAACAAGAAATGGTCTTCAAGTGGTCTGGAGTAGATCATACTCTTAAGAACCAAGGTTACGGGACAAAAAGCATACAAAATGCATAACTAACTAGATCTAGCATGAGAGGTTTCCAAGATAGAAACTTTATACCTCATGGAGGTGGACAACAAGATGAATGATCTGGATCTACATGGCTTGGAGCTCTTAGATGCTTCTCCAAAACTATTCTTCTTCAAAGGAGCACACAAAACAATTTAAAACCTCAAGGTTCTCTAAAAAATGGTTAGGGTTTCGAAGGGACTGGATGGAAGGATGGAGGTTGGGTATAAAGAGGCCTTCGTGAGGGTTATAGCCTTTAAATAGGCTCGCAACCCTGAAATTAGGGTTTTAGATCATGTGCACTACGCGTTGCATAGCTATACTTACGTCTAGCTTAAGTCATACATTAATTGCCCGCAATAAGTCTTTCTCCTACACTGAGTGTAGGAGGCCACCCTATGCCCCGCGTAGGACTTGAAAATACAAATAAATGCTAAAATAATCCAAGGAAAATCATACATGCGGGTTCGAGTGTTACATCATAAAAGTTACTAATCACTATATGGAAAAAATCCAAAAAACAAAAACTTAGACAAATTGTAAACTTTTACAAATTTTAACCATACAATTGTTTTCCTACGCAATGCGCGGGGATTCGCCTATTGAATGATATTTGTGGCATTTGATTTAATGTCTTAATAAATAAAAATTCATTAGTAAATGTCACTAGTTTTAGAAACAGGAAAAGTCATTTACCTAAAACCTATTGAATTATTCAATATTCATAATTTATATACTATAGTAATTAGAATTCTTATTAATTAAAAGATATAAGTTAAAAATCTCTTAAAATTTCTTGAGTATCTGGGATTATTTGGTTATTTAGACAAACATTTTCGGGTTCATTTGACATTTTAATTTATGTTTCTACTTTAAATCGATATTTAAATTAATAAACTAAGCATATTACTTTCTAGCATTAAACATAAAATGTTTTAGATTCAATTTGAATAAATAAATTAAATATTTAATTTGAATATTTAAGTATTAATAATGAAATTAGAATAATAAATGAGTTTAATGTTTTATTTAATTTGAATATTTAGTAAATCAAAATGATATTCATAATCTAATTCGCCTTTCATATGTCTCATTTTTTTTTCTATTTCAATTCGGATTTATTGTACAATTTTCGGATATGAAATTCAAAATAAAATTGTGAAACCCTTTTTAATATTTTTTATATCGCAATAAAATAACTAGTTGTATCTCTCTTGAAAATTCGACTTCTTAAACAATTGTATACGTAATAGATTAAGCATTATTATTATTTATAACATTATTTATAAGTAATAAGTTGCTTTTATTTATTCATTTAGAATTTCCGTTTAGATTTTAGATTTAATATTATATTAATGTTTTTAAACTATTTTTAAAAGTAGTATTTGGACAAACTTTTTCAGGTTCATTTGACATTTAAATTTATGTTTCTACTTTAAAATTATATTTAAATTAATAGACAAAATTACAAAAATGGTCCATGTGGTTTGCCAAAAGTCACAAAGTTAGTCCCTATTAATTTTTTTTGATGCAAATGGTCCTTGTGGTTTGCAAAACTTGCAAAGTTGGCCCTTTTTACTAACTCTGTAAGGGTATTTTCGTCTTTTTAAGTATAAAGGGACTGAATTCGTGACATTTGATAAACCATAGGGACCATTTTTGAAATTTCTTTGGAAAATATAATTAAATTGTCAGGGGAGGGATCGAACCTTCACCCTTCTATTGTATCCAACCACTTAACCACTTGAGCTAAAGGCTCACTTGGTTTTTACCTTCTAAAACTCATTTATATAATAATAAATCGGTAAAACATAAACAATAAATAAATTTAAAAAAAAAATTTTACAAAATTTTTTTTAATAAAACAAAATGTATTTTAGCGTATTATAAAAAAATACGTTTAGAAAAAATATTTATTTTTTTGTATTTATTTTACATAAAAGTATTCTTTTAATAAAACATTTTTTTACATATTTATTTTTATGTATTTATTTTACATAAAATGTTTTTTTATGTCTTTAAAAAATACGTTTTCGTATAAAATGTTATTACGTTTTAATGAAAGGCAAAATCGGCCGAATTGGTTTTTTTGGCCCAATCGGTTTTCTAAAAACCGTTTTTCGGTTAAAAAAAACTTAACAACAATTTTGTTATATATATTTAAACAATTAATATTTTTTTATGTCACAGGTAGTGTTAATTATTGTTATTTAAAAATATATATATTTATTTCCTTTCATCGTCATTTTAACCATATGATTTAGAACTAGCGGTTAAATTGAAATACGTATTTTAAATAATACATATAAGCGAATAGGTTTTATAAATGTTTTTAAATACATATAACCGAAAAACGATTTTTAGAAATACATAAAACAACATATTTTACGTAAAATAAATACATAAAAATACGTTTTATTTATTGTTTATGTTTTATCGATTTTATTATTGTATATATGAGTTTTAGAAAAAAATACGTTTTGTTTTATTTAAAATGCTTTTTTTAATTTACTTATTATTTTTTATAATACGGAAAACTCGTTTTATTTAATTAAAAAAAATTATGTAAAAAAATGCTTTTTGTAATTTTTTTATTGTTTATGTTTTATTAAAAAAAACATTTTATGTAAAATAAATACATAAAAATAAATACTTTTTCTAAACGTATTTTTTATAATACGCTAAAATACATTTTGTTTTATTAAAAACAACTATGTAAAAAAATGTTTTTTTTTTAATTTATTTATTGTTTATGTTTTATCGATTTATTATTATATAAATGAGTTTTAGAAGGTAAAAACCAAGTGAGCCTTCAGCTCAAGTGGTTAAGTGGTTGGGTAAAATAGAAGGGTGGAGGTCACGAGTTCGATCCCTCCCCCTAGCAATTTAATTAACTTTTTCAAAGAAATTTCAAAAATGGTCCCTGTGGTTTGTCAAATGTCACGAATTCAGTCCCTTTATACTTGAAAAGACGAAAATACCCTTACAGATTCAGTCCCTAACGACGTTAGTAAAAAGGGTCAACTTTGTAAGTTTTGCAAACCACAAGGACCATTTGCATCAAAAAAAATTAACAGAGACTGACTTTGTGACTTTTGGCAAACCACAGAGACCAGTTTTGTAATTTTGTCTTAAATTAATAAATTAAGTATATTATATTCTCTCATTAATAATAAAATGTTTTAGATTCAGTTTAAATACATAAATTAAGTATTTTAATTTGAATATTTAAGTTTAAATATTGAAATTAAAATAATGAATGAGTTTAATATATTAATGAAAAATAAATTGAAAAGTGTTAAGAATTTCGAATGAATATTTTTGAATCAAAATGATATTCCTAATCTATTTCATTTTTTTTCCTATTTCGGTTCTGATTTATTCTATACATTTCGGATATGATATTCACAGTTTAATCATCAAACCTTTCTAATATTTTTTCATCTCGCTTTAAAAGAAACAATTCTATCTTTCGCGAAGAAATCAATTTCTTAAACTACTGTATAAGTAATAGATTAATCATCATTGTTCTTTATAAAATCAAAACACTTCCAAATGCAAAACTAACAAAAGTTTTTGGAAAAACATTTTTTTGACATATTTTACATAGATTTCATTTACTTAGTAAATAAAAATATTGAAGCCCTCAAACATTAGAAAAGAACCGAACATGAGGGTTTAAGAAACAATATTTTTCATTTTGTATTTTCAGATAATGTAAAACATTTTAATATAAATAAAACATATTAGTTTAATATTTACAAAAAGAAAATATAAATATGTAATTAAGTTACAACTGATTGGAAGTCTCATAACTTACACAAAAAGTAACATATGTTGAACATAAGGGTCCTCATGTCATTCAAAAGTAGCGTGAATAGTTCATGGATATAAATTATTAAAGTTTATTAGATCCAATAAAATCCAGGAAACTTAGTGGACGAGGTTCGCCTTTTCTTGCCTTCGCTTTTTGATACGTTTCGATGAATGAAAAAAATAAAAAAAATATATATTTTAGTCTAACACTCATCGTTATATTAAATTCAACCATTTTATAGGGAATAAAAAAGATTGCAAACAACATTATGAAAATATATTATTATGTAACATTTGCACTACAATTCATATATTCTAGAAGACTTGGTAAAGTGCACAATGCATAAAAAGAAACATTATAATAATGCCAATAAAATTATAATAAATACAATTATAAAAAACTTGATATATAATTTTATATATCTCATATTCATCCTGACATTATATCCTTTCATATGATTTTATCCACCATGAATATTTTTCTTTAAAGCCTTAATCTACCACATAACCACCCATAATTCTCAAAACTTTAGTAATATAACATACATATATGTGTGTGTGTCTGTATGTATATATATATATATATATATATATATATATATATATATATATATATATATATATATAAATATATTGTAGCACCCAAGTCACTAGGTATGAAGTTGTGATTTAATCTATGTTTTAATTCAAATAAAAGGTGATAGAGGATTTTGAGTACGTTGGACGTACACTAGGTACGCACGACGTACTCCTTGCATGCACATTATCGGAGGATCCCCAACGTACGTTGTGTGTACCCATGCGTACGTTGGGCGTACTCAAGCCAGGGGAAAACCCTAACTTTTAGGGTTTGCACCCTATTTAAAGACCGTAAGTCCCTCAAGTCCCTTACCCTTTCAACCTCCATTGCCCTTTTAGTGTCAATCTCGAACCCTAGCCTTCTTGAGTGCATCTTTGAGCTTACCTTGAGTGTTTTGGTGTTCTTTGGTGGTTTTGAAGAATAAGGAAGTTTGGGAAGAAGGAAAAGAGAAGAAGGAGCTTGTAGATCCAGAGTTTGTGCACCATTTCTAGCCTATTGAAGGTATAAAGTTTGAACCTTGATCATTATAAGCTTAGATATAGGTTTAGGGTAGAATATGGCATCTTTTGGTCCTATAACTTGGTTTCTCGGAGTATGAGCAACTCAAGGCCATTTGAGTTGTCCTTTTGGATTCATGGAAGTATGTGGAGTCATAAAAATCGTATCTTGGAAGCTAAGAATCAGCCATGCATGTGTTAATGACCAACTAAGTGAGTTTATGGACTTAATTCATGGTTTGAGCCCCAATCGTGCATAACGCTTGCAACTTTATGGCTTAAGACGTTATTTTGAGCTTGGATCTAAGTTTTGGACGTCAAGGATGAGTGGATTAAGACTTGGGAATGAAAATGGGTTGACTGGATAATACAATGGGAGTACGCTAGAGTACACTACGCGTACTGGGTCAGTGTCCCGACTCCGGTTTGTTATATATATATATATATATATATATATATATATATATATATATATATATATATATATATATATATATATATATGTGTGTGTGTGTGTGTGTGTGTGTGTGTGTTTTGGTCAAAAATCGATCAAATGGATATCAATCAAATTATATGAGAGACTGTAGTGTTGTAGCTAAAATAAGTATTGAATTGAGATCAAAATGACACAAGTGGTTTACAAGGAAAGCCCTTGATTCTTGTTAGGATCGCCAAAATAAAACCTTGGGAAGTGATAATGATCACCTGCCTTGTTTAGTCTTATTGATTTGAATACAAATTACAAAGATGGTGATAAAAATACGAGTACAAGTGTTTCTGGAGCTCTATGTGTGTAAGGTGTACAAAGATTGTGCCCGTTGTGTGTCTTTTACAAGTGTAATTATAGTCTCGGTCAAGTAACTCTAAGTTCGACATTTTTGGGATATTGTTGAACAAGCTGCCTTGACTTGGTAAATTCGAGTATTAAGTTTGACTAGAGCGATTCTTCGGTGTTAACAAGTCTTATGTTTACTATTTCTACACACATGAACAATAAACAAGAAATATATTCGTTAATTTCCTTAGGAAATAATGTTGATAATATTTAGGATACTGACTCGCTGTAACGTATATAATAGGATCCTGATTCAACTTAAGATTTGGGATCCTGGACGTGTTTCAGGATCTTAACCCCTTATTATATATATATATATATATATATATATATATATATATATATATATATATATATATATATATATATATATATATATATATATATATGTATATATATATATATATATATATATGTGTGTGTGTGTATGTGTGTGTATGTATTTATATATGTACGTGATGTGTATGTGTATGTCTATTTGAATGTGTGTGTATAAACACATGTATTCATACATATACATATATGCACTCGCACATGCGCGCGCACACACACACACACACACACACACACATATATATATATATATATATATATATATATATATATATATATATGTGTGTGTGTGTGTGTGTGTGTGTGTGTGTGTGTAACACCAGTCAAAATAGGTCAATAGACAATCACATGTGATTATGCCAATCATGTAATGTGATTTTGTTAAACTATAAATGTGATAAGAGTGTTATGTAGGTCATGATAAATTCTAATACAAATATGAACTTTCTTTATGATGCAACTCAAAGTATACGTCCATACGATTCCAAAAATATAGAGAACGTCTAAATCTGACTTCGCATGAAGAAGTTATGATAAACTGAACACTAAAAATCTCTATAATAATAGGAATTTAAAATAAGCTTAGAATTAGCTATTGGAGTCTAAAAGAGAGTTGTAGTACTTGTAAATACCTACATGTGCATATAAAGAACGTCAAAAACAGAGTTCGTATGTGAAAGTTACGACCTTCCGAAGATTCAGCTCTCAGAAACTCTAATCTGACTGAGCTCACGACGTGAGCACAGAAACTCACGACGTGAGGAGTAATGTTGAAAGGCATAGTCTAATAACTTAGGGTTTTAGACATGAAGATGTTTTTGTTGTTAGAGCCATAGGAAGTCGTCAAAGTCTACATGAGTAATTGTATTCATCAACTAAGATTGGGGATCTTAGCGGAAATCCTCTGAACTGTAACCGTTAATCCCGTGTGAGCGAGGAAGTCGTGTATAATTAGTATACGGGTTGACCACCCCACTTGTGATTGTTAGCTACAGTCAACCATAAGCGAGTGACGAACTATCCTTTTACTTGTTATTGTTCCGGCGTCGATGAAGCGTGCGGTATTGTTTCTCATGGTAAATCATGAGTGTGTTTTATCAGAGGTATTATGTCATAGCAGCGGTTACAGGCTCATGGTAGCAAATTGTTAGAAACATTATACTTTGTCGTATACAAGTATTAATGTTAAGTATAAGTTTCCCCCTACTTATACCCTAGGTTCAAGGAACGTTTAGGTATAACACTTATTTGTTAAGTAAACTATTATACCTAAAATATATACTAAATGTTGGAGCGTCAAAATGATACTTTCAAAAACTAAACTTTTGAACTTAGGAAAAGTATTATTTTCATATGGAGTCAAAACCTGTGAACTCACCAACTTTATGTTGACGTATTTTAAAATGCATGTGTTTTCAGGAACTTGAAAAGCTGATATGTATTTGAACAGGAGAAGTTTTACTATTACCTTTCTGTTCATTAAGAAGTATGTCATAGTCGGATATTATGTAATAAGTACTAGGAAAACAATAATGTAACTTTCAATCATCAATAAATGTATGTATTTTATTTAGTATTGTTCAGTGTATGTTATATAACTGTGATACGAAGAATGACGTTACACCACCCGGTGTTTCCGCCGACGGCTGGGGGCGTGACAGAAATTGGTATCATAGCTATTAAATATAGTGAACTAGTACTTTCTTAGGAATGCACGTCTATAGTTTAGGGCTTACTCTATTAGGTTTAGGTATATCCCTTAGCCTACAATAAAAAGTATTATTAATTATTCTACTGAAGGACTACTTAGGGGAGCGGTGACAGGATAGACATGTCGATTTGGGTTGCTGGATTCCAGAACGGCTATATGCTAAAATGATTCTACCCTTTCGACTGTCCTGACTGGCTGGAGCCTTATCAGATAGACATGAAGTAACAAACAATAGTTAAAGCGTGAATACAATAAATAAGAATATAGAGTCATATATAAAGACTCAGACCCGCGATGAGAATACACCTTAATACCCGGAATGTTTTTGATCTCAAGGATTTAGATCAAATATTCCAACTAAAGTTTATATGTGCGTAGATCCTATCACAACTAGGTGTAGGTGTGCAACTACATTTTATTATGATCAGATCATATGAACTATTTAATTTGGGAGTAATATTTGATAGACTAAAACTCTTGGTGATCCAAAATGTATAGGAATTCGACATGGCACATTCACGAGAATGGATAATCATCGAGGATACGGATGAAGAAGAGGAAGTTTCATTCCCCATTATGGTAGGCAATCCTTAATACCCTATAAATCCAACCACCTTTCATCCAATACCTTCTGACGATGGAGCACCTTTACCTTCCAACGAATGGGAAGAGAGTGAACCAATGGAAGAAAGCGAATCCATGGAGAAGACAGAATCGGTGGCATCATCTTTACCACCAATGAACACTCTTTACCGTCAAGTTCCAGGAGGAGCAAAGATGAAACGCACGACACATAAATCCATACCAATATGGAAAAGGATTAAGAAGAATCAGAAGGCGACATCTTCAGGACGTCATAGAGTTTAAGATGAACCTGCACGGATCGCACAAACCGTTGATAGGTGGGTGGCAGAAGAAAGAGTTGCTAAGATGTATGAGACTGGTCAATCATCTCGACCACATCTCCCACATTCTTCTGAAGTTAACACTTTATCTCAATTGTTTGAGAAAAGTGTGAAAATTGAAGATAAGATGGAAATTGTCAAAGGAAGGGCTACTCATCTCTCCGGAAGAGTACGAAGGCTAGAAGGACAAAGGATGCGAGATCAGGAATCGGTGATGGATGTCCATCATCGTATAAATTTCTCTTATAATGACATGATTACTCACGATGCAAGGATTACAGAGTTAGAGCTCTACAATCAAACCTCAAGAAATGAAGAACGTACAGGAAGTCTTGAGCAGAGAACTCAAGCACTAGAAGAGCAAGTGGTTAATGTCACTGACATGCTAGGTCATCACTTAGGTTTCTGGTAGATAAGCTAAAACTAGTGGTTGTGTAAATAGAGAAATCAGACTAGTTAAGGCAAGAAGAGTAAAGTTTATAGCAAGGATGTAGAAAACCTTGCAAATTTTGCAATGTTTATAGAAACTTTTCTCTTATAAGCCTAAATAAACTGATGTAACCGCTGGTAATAATATGAAGCATATATTACAGTAATCATTGTGTTATCCATTATGTTTTACACTTTGAAGAATAATTAAAGTATTTAGTACTCGTGTAGTAAATGACTAATTCTTCATGAAACTTATAAAATTCTTATTATTTATAATAGGAACTAAAACAAAATGCCTAGAAGGAGTAGTGCTCGGCTAAACCCTAACCAACGATCAGCACCACAACAACAACCACCATAACCAAACCCCCCCAATAAGTACATCACAACTTGAAGAAATCATAGCTCAAAGAATTGTTGCAGCTCTATCTAATGTCACAAGAGGTGGAGTTAGAAAATGAAGGCCATGTAGGGACCGCTAGAATGTGTACCTACAAAGATTTTATGAATTGCAGGCCAAAGAGCTTTCATGGAAATGAAGGGGTTGTTAATTTGACTAGGTGGATAGAAAAGACAGAGTCCGTATTTCAAATAAGCTTATGTCCAGACAATTGTAAAGTATGATTTGCAGCATGTACTTTCGCTGATGCAGCAGTTACATGGTGGAACGGCTATATAAATACAATGGGAATTGATACTGCAAATTCCATGAAATGGGAAGAGCTAAAAATGATGCTAGTAGAGGAGTATTGTCCTAGGGAGGAAATACATAAGCTGGAACAATAATTGTGGACCCTAACCATGAAGGGTTCAGAGATAAAAGCTTATACCGCTAGATTTAATGATCTTGCAGTAATGTGTCCAGCACTTGTAACCCCTGAATATAATAAAATTGAGCGATATATCTGGTGTTTAGCATCGCAAATCAAAGGCATAGTGATCGCATCAAAGCCTACAACCTATGACAAGACTAAGAGAATAGCTCATCAGCTAACCCTCACAGAGATCCAAGGAACAATAGTGGTCTCAAAGGCTGAGTCTCCCAAATCTGGAACAAACAAGCGCAAGTTTAATGGGAAGAATCCCAGACAATCATCTGAGAAAAGACAAGAAGTGGCAAACAATTATGCAGCCACGACGGTAGTAACCACTCAACCAAAGTTTACATGGTGCAATCGGTGCAACCGTCATCACCCAGGTGACTGTTTTGTTTGCACGAATTGCAAGAAGAAAGGGCATACTGCTAGTTACTGCAGGAGCACAACACCTGCAACAGTGAATCAGGGAGCAAATACTGGAGTAGGCCATGGTGAAGGAAGAAAGTGTTTTGAGTGTGGTGAGGTTGGACACATCAAGAGAGAATGTCCAAAGTTAAGGAGTCAAGGAGGCATTGGGCGTGGCAGGGCATTCGTGATCGGAAGTAGAGAAGCTATCCAGGACCCTTCGGTCGTATCTGGTATGTTTCTCATAGATAATTTATATGCTACCATACTCTTCGAATCTGGAGCAGATAGAAGTTTTATAACTCCGACGTTTAGAAAATTGTTAAGTCATGAGTCTAGCAAATTAAAAGAAATCTGTGAAGTAGAAATCGCTAACAGTCAAACTGAGAAAACACATGAAATCCTAGAAAACTGTCTGTTAACTCTTAATAACTACCTTTTTCACGTCAACCTCATGCCAATGACTATCGGTAGTTTTGATGTCATAATTGGCATGGATTGGTTATCTTCACACCACGCCGAAATTTTATGTCATGAGAAAGCCATACGACTACCCTTACCAAACGGCGAAGCCCTAATTATCTATGGTGATAAATCTGGGAAGAACCTCAAAGTCATCTCTTGTACCAAGACCCAGAAATATCTACATAAGAAATGTAGCGCATTCTTAGCCCACATTGTAAATAAGAAGAGAAAGACAAAAGAAATCAAGGACATACCTCAAGTATGTGATTTCCCTGACATGTTTCTTGAAGATCTACTTAGAATACCTCCCGTCCGACAAGTCGAGTTTCGAATCGACTTAATTCCAGGAGCAGCACCAGTAGCGAAATCTCCTTATCGGTTGGCTCCATCCAAAATGCAAGAATTGTCTAGCCAACTACAAGAACTTCTTGACAAATGCTTTATCTGACCAAGTTTTTCACCTTGGGGAGCACCAATCTTGTTTGTCAAGAAGAAGGACAGATCCTTTCGAATGTATATTGATTATCGGGAGCTGAACAAGCTGACGATCAAGAATCGTTACCCGCTTCCAAGAATTGATGATCTATTCGATCAACTGCAAGGATCCAGCTACTGCTCAAAGATAGATCTCAGATCAGGATACCATCAACTCACAGTACAAGAAGATGATATTCCAAAAACAGCGTTTAGAACTCGTTATGGTCATTATGAGTTCTTAGTTTTGTCTTTTGGATTGACCAACGCCCCAGCAGTGTTTATGGATCTCATGAATCATGTTTGCAAACCATACTTGGATAAATTCGTGATCGTATTTATCAATGACATATTGATATATTCACGAACCAAGGAAGAACATGGTCATCACTTGCAAATAATCTTGGAACTACTAAGAAAAGAAAAGTTGTACGCTAAATTATCCAAATGTGAGTTTTGGATTAGAGAAGTACAATTTTTAGGTCATGTAGTTAGCAACGAAGGAATTCATGTTGACCCATCCAAAGTTGAAGCACCAAAGACGCCAACAAAAGTGCGTCAATTCCTAGGACTTGCTGGCTATTACCGCAGATTCATAGAGAATTTCTCCAAAATAGCCAAGCCGCTTACAACACTAACCCAAAAGGATACGAAGTTCAATTGGGAAGACAAACAAGAAGCTGCTTTTCAGAAACTGAAGCAAATGTTGTGTAGTGCACCAATCCTATCCCGTCCAGATGGGACAGAAGATTTCGTCGTATACTGCGACGCATCAAATCAGGGATTGGGATGTGTGTTGATGCAAAGAGGAAACTTTATCGCCTACGCATCACGAAAACTTAAGGTGCATGAGAATAATTACACTACCCACGATCTTGAATTGGGAGCTGTAGTTTTTGCACTAAAAATTTGGAGACATTACTTATACGGTACTACGTGTACTATTTTTACCGACCACAAGAGTCTCCAGCACATCTTCAACCAAAAAGATCTTAATATGAGACAATGAAGATGGGTCGAATTGTTGAATGATTACGAATGTGAGATTCGTTATCATCCCGGAAAGGAAAACGTGGTAGCAGATGCCTTGATCCGGAAAGAATGTATTAAATCCCGTCGGGTACGAGCATTAACTATAACTATCCATTCTAACTTTACCGCACAAATTAGAGAATCTCAACTTGAAGCTCTAAAAGAAGAAAACATCAAGAACGAAGCTTTGCGAGGAATGGAAAAGCAACTTATACAAAAAGATTACGGAACGCGACACTTTATGAACCGAATTTGGACGCCTAAGTTCGGTGGAGTCAGGGACTTGGTCTTAGAAGAAGCCCACAAGTCCAGATATTCCGTGTATCCAGGCTCTGACAAAATGTACTTAGATTTAAAAGTACATTATTGGTGGCCAAACATGAAGGCAGAAATTGCTACTTATGTGAGCAAATGCTTGACTTGTTCTAGAGTAAAGGCAGAACATCAAAAGCCTTCAGGTTTACTTCAACAACCGGAAATACCTGAATGGAAATGGGAGCAGATATCAATGGACTTCATCACTAAGTTACCTAAAACTTCTAGTGGGTTCGACACTATTTGGGTAATAGTCGATAGATTGACTAAGTCCGCCCATTTCTTACCAATTAAGGAGAACGACAAAATGGAGAAGATGACTAGAATTTATCTTAAGGAAATTGTCAGATTGCATGGAGTTCCAAATTCTATTATTTCTGACCGAGATAGTAGATTCACTTCACGATTTTGGCAATCTCTACAAAAATCCTTAGGAACACGTCTAGATATGAGTACAGCTTACCATCCACAGACTGATGGTCAGAGTGAGAGAACCATTCAGACTTTAGAAGATATGCTCCGAGCCTGTGTAATAGACTTTGGAAATGCGTGGGATACTCATTTACCGTTAATTGAGTTTTCCTAAGTATCAAGGATGCACCGTTTGAGGCTCTTTATGGACGAAAATGTCGTTCCCCAATATGTTGGGCAGAAGTTGGAGATACGCAGATAGCCAGAGAACGTACAGGTGATACCTTACGTACTGGACCAGAAATAATCCACGAGACAACTGAAGAGATCGTGCAAATTAAGGATCGATTAAAGGCTGCACGTGATCGTCAAAAGAGCTATGCTGACGTAAGACGTAAGCCTTTAGAATTCCAAGTTGGAGATAAAGTAATGTTGAAGGTTTCTCCTTGGAAATGCGTAATTCGATTCGGGAAGCGAGGCAAACTAAATCCACGCTATATAGGACCTTTTGAAATTCTAGCAAGAATTGGTTCTGTCGCATACGAACTCAAGCTGCCTCAAGAACTAAGTAATATGCACGATGTTTTTCACATATCAAAGCTCAAAAGATGTATATCCGATGACACTCTTGTTATACCTCTCGACGAGATACAAGTCAATACAAAACTCAACTTTGTAGAAGAACCTGTTGAGATCATGGATCGAGAAGTCAAACGATTAAAGCAAAGTCGTATTCCCATAGTGAAACTTCGATGGAACTCTTTACGAGGACCTGAATTTACTTGGGAACGTGAAGATCAGATGAAAGAAAAATACCCCCAACTGTTTGACAAAACTCCATCCATAAGATAAATTTCGGGACAAAATTATTCTAACAGGGGGAGAATGTAACACCAGTCAAAATAGGTCAATAGACAATCACATGTGATGATGCCAATCATGTAATGTGATTTTGTTAAACTAGTAATGTGATAAGAGTGCTATGTAGTTCATGATAAATTCTAATACAAATATGAACTTTCTTTATGATGCAACTCAAAGTATACGTCCATACGATTCCAAAAATATAGAGAAAGTCTGAATCTGACTTCGCATGAAGAAGTTATGATAAACCGAACACTATAAATCTCTATAATAAGAGGAATTTAAAATAAACGTAGAATGAGCTATTGGAGTCTAAAAGAGATTTGTAGTACTTGTAAATACCTACATGTGCATATAAAGAACGTCAAAAACAGAGTTCGTATGTGAAAGTTACGACCTTCCGAAGATTCAGCTGTCAGAAACCCTAATCTGACTGAGCTCACGACGTGAGCACAGAAACTCACAACGTGAGGAGTCATTTTGCCACATTTCGGATCTAAAAGGTGCGTGACGAGGCTACGAAGGGATAAGTTCCAAAATCACGACGTGAGCAAGGATATCTCACGACGTGAGGACTCATCTGGCCACCTTCCGAAGATAGGGATGCAAATGGCAAGTCTACGAGATGATCATGCTAGACTCACGACGTGAGGCTTATAAAACTCACGACGTGAGGGCCAAAAATCTTACTATAAATAACAGGTCCGACTTCAGCTATTCCTACACCTGAACTTCTTTCCTTTCTCTCATTTGATGAAGCCCTCTTGTATCCTGAGCCCCGACGACCTCGTACCGTTGACCGTTTCTGCTTAGATTACATAAAATCACGCTACTAGGGTGAGTTTCACGGCCCCACTTTCTAATATTTCAGGGGAAAACGCATGCTAAATATTGTATATACGTTATTATTATGTCTATATGATAATATATTAGTATCAACATAGATGGTTATAATAACCGGGATATAGTTGTTCTAAATATAATATTTTGAATATATACAACTATTATCAACTTGTTAGCATGTTCTTGTACTAATGTAGATCTTGAGTTATACTTAGGATTCTATATATATGTTGTGTGCGATATAGTTCCGAAGTTATATTCGGAAGTTCTATATGTTAAAAACTATGTTGTTATTATTGGTTTTATGTCAAGATAAAACTTGGTATGCTATAGGTTGTTATTGTTGGTTTTATGATAAGATAAAACTTGGTATGTTATGTATTGTTATTGTTGGTTTTTATGTTAAGATAACACCTGGTTTTTTTTTTCCTCAAGTTATAGTTGTTGTACTGCCTAATGTAATATGAACTTAGGAGTAATGTTTAAAGGCATAGTCTAATAACTTAGGGTTTTAGACATGAAGATGTTTTTGTTGTTAGAGTTATAGGAAGTCGTCAAAGTCTACATGAGTAATTTTATTCATCCACTGAGATTGGGGATCTTAGCGGAAATCCTCTGAACTGTAACCGTTAATCCCGTGTGAGCGAGGAAGTCGTGTATAATTAGTATACGGGTTGACCACCCCACTTGTGATTGTTAGCTACAGTCAACCATAAGCGAGTGACGAACTATCCTTTTATTTGTTATTGTTCCGGCATCGATGAAGCGTGCGATATTGTTTCTCATGGTAAATCATGAGTGTGTTGTTTCTCATGGTAAATCATGAGTGTGTTTTATCAGAGGTATTATGTCATAGCAGCGGTTACAGGCTCATGGTAGCAAATTGTTAGAAACATTATACTTTGTCGTATACAAGTATTAATGTTAAGTATAAGTTCCCCCTACTTATACCCTAGGTTCAAGGAACGTTTAGGTATAACACTTATTTGATAAGTAAACTATTATACCTAAAATATATAGTAAATGTTGGAGCGTCAAAATGATACTTTCAAAAACTAAACTTTTGAACTTAGGAAAAGTATTATTTTCATATGGAGTCGAAACCTGTGAACTCACCAACTTTATGTTGACGTATTTTAAAATGCATGTGTTTTTAGGAACTTGAAAAGCTGGTATGTATTCGAACAGGAGAAGTTTTACTATTACCTTTCTGTTCATTAAGAAGTATGCTATAGTCGGATATTATGTAATAAGTACTAGGAAAACAATAATGTAACTTTCAATCATCAATAAAGGTATGTATTTTCTTTAATATTGTTCAGTGTATGTTATATAACTGTGATACGAAGAATGACGTTACACCACCCGGTGTTTCCGCCGACGGCTGGGGGTGTGACAGTGTGTGTGTGTGTCTTTTACAAGTATAATTATAGCTACGACTCCCCGCAGTCTTACGATACTCTCTCTTACCATCTCGTGAATGCTACGGCTCCCCGCAGTCTTACGATACTCTCTCTTACTGACTCGTGATTGCTACGGCTCCCCGCAATATCACAATACTCTCTCTCACTGACTCGTGAATGCTATGGCTCCCCGTAGTCTTACGATACTCTCTCTTACCGTCTCGTGAATGCTACGGCTCCTCACAGTATCACAATACTCTCTCTCACTGATTCGTAAATGCTACGGATCCCCGCAGTATCACAATACTCTCTCTCACTGACTCGTGAATGCTACGACTCTCCGTAGTCTTACAACACTCTCTCACTCTGTGACAACCCGAAACTTTGTCCGTTTCCGTTACGCGAGTTTCGTTAATAAAATTTCGAATTTGTTAACTTTTCCGTCAAACTTTTGGTTTAGAAAATAATCTAGTTATATTCAATTAAATTATTTACGAGTCGGAACCAAAAATCGCGCAGAAACCCGAATATCTCGAAAAATCAAACATTTGCGGTCTAAATGAGATTATGACCGTAAACGTGTTTACGGCCGTAAACCCGTTTACGACCGTAAACCTGTTTACGGTCAGCATAAAGTGGACCCCCCCACAACGACCCTATAAATACGACACCCCCATCTTCATTAGAACATTTCTGGCCAAAAACTCTCTCCTTCTCTCTCTAAGAATCTTAACCGTAAACACTCAAAACGCCTTCAAACTTCGGAAAACATCGAGAAACCACGTTTGGAGTAACTTGGAAACGCCTGGAAACGATTATCTCTTCGAAATCAGCAAGCAGAACCATTTTCTTGAGTTTACGGTCCACCTTCAGAAACCGTAAACTCTGTTCTTGAGTTTACGGTCCGAACCTTCAGAAACCGTAAACTCTGTTCTTGAGTTTACGGTCCGAGTCTTCAAGAACCGTAAACTCTGTTCTTGAGTTTACTGCCATAAACTCACCAAGCATTCAGAAACCGTAAACCACTCTTCGACCGTAAAGACCTTTTTAGTGGTGTTTTGACTGAAAACTCACCTTCTTCGATTCGATCAAGTCCCGGTAACATTCCTCAACCGATTTCAAGTGTATCTCTAACACGTTATCTAACGAAATCGCTAATTTAGATACATATACGTATTTATTTGATATTAGGATTCCGTTAAGTGTCGCGTGCAACAACTCGAGGATCTTTATTTCAGTCAACAATTTCACAACAAGAACGGTGAGTTCATACCCCTACATTTTTCCATGTTTTTAATGTTTTCAGGGGGGAATACAAGCTAAACATAAATGTTTTCAAAAACTTATGAAAATCTCATACATTAAATCCCTTTTGTACTATGCTGAGCATAAGGGACGTTTTCATTAAAATTTGCATAGTTTTTCGGACACGCTATTCACTACATTATACATGCAAACTATAATCGGTATAGTTTGAGATTTTTCTAAAAACATAACAAGTAGAGAAATTTTCACTGTTATACATATGCACTGAGACAGAAACCATTTACAGTTTACATCACCACTTTATCATGGTTTTTCATAACTGTAATTATCATTATATACGGTATACATACGGATTTTCACTTCGGTAGAACGCTACTACACTACATGTAAAATAGATTGTACGATACTGTGAGGCGCTACTTCACTACTGTACCCTTAGGTGTACAGGGATAAATCCTACCACTGTATAACCAGAGTCTCCTGGAGGGAGAGCGTGAGATTTGTGAATAGATCTATTCGGGACTGACAATCCCACATCTGGACTGCTAGCTACAGTTAGGCGGGCACGCCTGAGATGTACAAATGTCATTTAACTCGACGCCTAAAGAACGTTGGAAAGGTCTCTAGTCATATCAAGCATGGTTATACGACTCACAATATGTATAAACCACCTTTAGTTTACAACTTAACACTCTTCAACAGTTCTATTTTTACTAAATAGAACTGATACACACTACGTAATCTGGCTAAGGCCAGGGTTTTTCAAACAGAATCGACTATGAAATGGTTTCACATGCAAAATACTCATACTTCATGATTAGTTTTAGCTAGTCACATGAGGTAATATTTTCGCACATCACTACAGTTTTCCGTAACGAACATTCATGGTTTTATACGAAGTCGATAACGCTACCTTTTCACTTAAGAAAATATCGGATTTTCTTGGAAACATACAGATATTCATAGTTTATTACAGAACTGATAACATTACGTTTTCACTAAGGAAAATATCAGATTTTCTTGAAACTATTCAAATATTTTCCGAACTCATCAACGATTTTCACTACAAACCACCGCTTATGAACTCACCAGCTTTATGCTGATACTCTTTTAAACTGCTTCTATTCTCAGCAAATCAGTAGACAGGTACCTGCTGGGTTTTTGAAGAGTTGAAGCAATAAGAGTTTAATGTTTATATTCATACAAGTTATATGATGTAATTCAAACAAGTTTCAGAACTGATGTAAACATTTTTACTTTAGTATGCACTGTACTGGTTGCGTTGCTATGATTGCTATTATTCATTGGTTGTGATGCTACACATGACGTCCTCCGCCCCGAAACGTTTCCGCCATCGGTTTCGGGGTGTGACACACTCGCCATGGGCTCACCCCATGGTTTTCTCTGACAGTCCTAAGTGATTACTCCCACCTGGATCCACTCACTCTCTTGTCACTCCACAATCTCATCATCAAGTCATTACCATACCGAGTTCACTAACTCATGCCCCGCGGCCCAATCATAGATAGATGCACACACTTACCCAGATTATGCACCACTACTCTTGATGAAAATTCTCGTAGAGAAAAACACTTTCCCTCAACACAGTTTACACCTGTGGACAATCCCCCGTCTGGCGACAATTAACTGATGGCCTCACATCTGGAAATATAGTCACTTGATGTTCCACTTGCCGTCTGTCAAACTCAAGTCTCATAGTAATCCAACAATTTATAGCATTACTCTCGGATATCTCGATACACCACCACAAAGTCTCGTGATGTCTTGCCACGACCACTGATCTTCCACTCACCCAACTCGAAACCTTGAAGTACTCCAATTCACAGTTTACAGCACGGAGGAATCGTCAATGATTGAGAGCACGTTGATGACAATCCAAAGCCCCATCCTCTACTGATCAAGCCCATGCGAAGCTATTCATACTGACTCTGTATTTGATTGACAAATCAACTGATGCCCTTCCCGGAGTACAGATAACAATCTATATGTCGAACTATCAATCTCTCAGCAATCGAAACTTGACCTCAGCAGCCCGACTCTATCGAAACTCAAACATTGGCACATCCGAAGAAACACGGACCATAATCAAATTCCTGTCTAACGGCCACCTGCCGTGAAGACACTCATTCTCTCATGAGCATATGCAACATGCATCCTCTCGCTCTGTAAGCTGCCTTCACTACCACATGACCCCAATCTCATATACTCGAACCGCAGATCCCCATAACCCAAACTTCTGTACCACATCAGATTGAGGATCATCCCCCCAGAATACCCAGTTCTCCCCCACTTAGGGTTCGAACCATCGTCCATTGACATACCAAACAGACCACACTACAAACTGGCTCACCAGATGTACCATTCTCGACTCATGGAACGTACCACACAACACTCGATGATCTCCAGATAATGACCAAATAACTCCAAGTATCTCGTATCTCAGATGAAAACCTCGAAATCCTCCCAATGTGACTGCCTCTAGTCACCTAAAATCTCATACCGACACATCACCGGACATCTCGACTGTCCCGAATTAGTTACAACTCTCTCACCTGAGAATAATGAACTATCACACACACCTCATCTCTGATTCCTCAGCCAACATTCCATCATGTGAATTATCATAGAAGCAAGAGACCTCTCTCTCATAGTCGATATACCACGTAAACAACGAGGGCCGCCTCCCCGATATACTCCTATTGATTACCTGGAACTGCTGCTAAAATATGCCTTACTATACTCAACTAAAGCATATCCTTGTCCTCATCCATCTTACTCCCCTCTGATGACTCTCTCACGATATAAGGAATACCTCGTAGCAGACATACCACCCATACTCTGGTGAAAATATCTCAACTATATGCTACCTCATAGGGTTTACCTCCAAACTCTGAAATCAGAAACTCGTTAACCCTTTCGCTCCACACGGGAAGCAAAAATAGTGTAATTCTCGTCACAGGAAGTGACATCTCAACCATCGGCTGATCACTCAACCCAGACCGCAATCCTCCACAAAGCATCATCTCCACTTTTCCTCGAGTCCTACGACTCCAACTGGCACCTCACCAGTCAAAACCCTCGGGATCCAAACTCAATTTTCCTTGCAAGGTACACTCTATTGAAACTCAACCGACATGGCCCTCTGGCCCCACAGTTTACCATATCCATTCTCAGTCTGAACACCCATCTTCGGATAATTTGTAAAGACGGAAACATACTCTACTAGAATCATAGTTCCCGAACCATGTTATCTCCCCTCAACCTGCTATTTAGAACTTCTAGAATTCTCCCTGTTTCGAGTATGGGTCCTCTGTTTTCAGTAGTACGGGCCCATACTACCTGCCACATCTACCAAGACTTTCCACGCGGATCGTCCCAGATCTCCTAAGTAGCTGCTCAACCTTATCGATCTCCAATCCCATTACACATGTTCGCTCTCCAGCAAATACTCACCTCTAAACAACAAACTCAGCGGACCAAAATTACTCCCAAGGATCTCCTAGGTTCTCACACTTCTCTGCCATCAGCTGCTGAAGAACTCCTCATGATGCCAGCCATCTACCTCCTGAATATCGTCATACTCACTTAGTAGCTGACTCCCATCATTCAAGAGTTCCACAAAGCACAAAGCAAGCAACATTCGGGCATTGAATATCCTCCACCAGCATATAAAACCACTCTAGCATACAACTCCACTTGCTCTATCCACAACTCAAAAGGCATCACCGAACCCAGGCAATCCTACCTCTCGTGGGTATCTAACTACTCTCTCAGTAGATTCCTTAAATGCATATCTAGGTATCTCTCCTAGATTACACCGCTAATCAAAGCTCTCTCTAAAAGATTCCTGCTAGGTACTCCTACTGAGCACATACATAGAGCAAAGAGCAGATAATATCTATCAATAGCATCCCCTAGGCTAAGGCATCATGAATCAGGAAACTCTAGCTCTAAATTCCTGAAATACCTAGCCTATCCTCTAGCATGCAACTCTAATATCTCATAAGTATCTCATAATATAAACAAGTAATGGTATTTTGGGAAATCACCATTCGGGCTCTGGCTGACTGTACACACTGCTTCATCTCTTTTTCTCTGAAAGCTCATTACTCGTTTTTGAAAAATCATTTCTTTTTATAAAATTTTCACAATTCCTCAGTTTGAGTCCAGACATACCTGAGAGTACATCCGAATCCCTCAAACCAAGGCTCTGATACCAACTTGTAACGCTCTAAATTTCCAAACAAAATTTTCATTTTTAAAGCACAATAAACACAATCTCACATTTCTCAAAACCCAATGTATAAGTTGTTCAAAACACAAAACAACAAAATGTTTGACAATATCCCAGAATCCTCAAATCATAATATCAAGCTGGTGTGTACAATCAAGTCGGCGCCTTCCCGCTATCCTGAGAGGTACCTGAAACACATATCACACAACACTGTAAGCACGACGCTTAGTGAGTTCCCCAATATACCACATACACAAATAATAATCCTCTCACGGCTATAGCTCGGCATGGACCCTCCGGTCATGCGTCTTGGTGAGGACCCTCCGGTCTCACGGCTTGGTATGGACCTTCCGGTCATGTGTCTCAGTGAAGACCCTCCGGTCTTACAGCTCGGGTCGGACCCTCCATTCCGGTATCTCCGTGAAGATCCTCCGGTCTCACAACTCGGTTTGGACCCTCCGGTCCTAACTCAATAAAGCACATAAATAATATACAACATAAATCACAAAGACAAAATGCATGATATCACATAACTTAGTATAAGCACATAAGACCCTCCGATCAATGACTCAATAAGACCCTCCGGTCAATAATTCAAATAAGACCCTCCGGTCACACAATATTACCACTCAGGTAAGTATAGTGAGAAGACTCAGCTCGTAAGCAAAGCAAGTATGTCCCACACTCGAACTGCTGGTCTAGACTCCGCCCCTCCATAGCCTCTAAAATCCACAACTTGACCGAAACCCTAAAGTCAACGGAAGTCAACAGTCAAAGCTGACCTAACTCGTCGAGTGCAACTCATGGACTCGTCGGCTTCCTTAGTACTCAGTAAATCAAGAAACCCGTGTCAACTCACCAAGTTGCTAGCCAACTCGTCGAGTCCATCCAGATTCCAGAAGATCGGGGAAAACCCTAGCCACTCGTCGAGTTGTCCCACCAACTCGTCGAGTCCACTCTAAATCCAATAACGGGGAAAATGTAACATACACGTTTTGAAATCATGTTATGTAAATTAAAAAGTTAATAATATTATGAAATATTATGAGAAATTGAGTGTTAAGTTCTAACATATAGTTTTTACTAGAAATGAAGTAAAACTATGTTTAGAATCACTCATAAATTATTGGAAGTCTTATGAGATTCCAATTAAAAGTCAAATAGTGAAATTTAGTGAAAATATAAAATTTGAAATATGTAAAATTTTATTATTGAAAGTTGTAGATAATCTCGTTAGAAACATGTAGGCGAAAACCTCATCGAAATCCGAGTTATAACGAAGAAGTTATGACCAATCGAAGATCCGCGATAAAACCGGCACGGTGTCGAATGACGTAAAAAGTGAGTTTTTAATAAACTACTTTTTAGCCTTAGTGATCTAAATGAAAGTCGTAGTAATCGTTAAACCGAGAAGTTCGATAAAAAGAACGCCAAAATCTGACTTCGTATGAGGAAGTTATGATTTTTACAAGTTTCAGCTTAGCAGTAGACAGCTAAAAACTCGAATTTTAGATCGAGTGATTTTTAGCCGACAACCTAAACGAGAATCGAAGGTCTCGTCATTAGTAGTACAACGGTAAAAAGTCTGACTAAAACGGACGTCGGATGAAAAAGTTATGAATTTTTAACGGATTTACCAGTCCCGGTCTGTTAAAAATAATAATATAAAAATAAATTCAAAATTTTCCAACGAAGTCTAAACGAAAGTCGTAGAGCATAATTTTCTCTACGCGTGCATATAAAGAACGTTAAAAACGGAGCTCGTATGAGAAAGTTATGGATTTTACAAGATTTGACACAATTTTCGAGAAAAATTGCATGAATAGTGATTGCCACGTCACCCTCGCTCGGAGCTGGCCACGTGTCCGAAGCTGCTGTGTGGCATGTCTGAGAAGCGACGCGTGTCGCACATGTGTCCGAAGTCGTCACGTGATCCTCGCATGCACCCACGTGATCCGACCCGCGTGTAAGCTCCTGATTCGACCGAGGAGGAGGCCCAATCCGAAGCAGCCAGCTCTCCGACCGAAGCTTCACCCTTCTGCCGCATGTTCCGAGCCTCGTACACGTGCCCCTCCCTACTCGCTTCGGATCCGAGGCTCGCACCTATATAAGGGGTGCGAGACCTCCCGGTTAGAAGTTTGAAAATTGCCATTTTTCACCCTTTTTCAACATTTTCTTACATTCCGACTTCCCCCGAAGCCCCGGTACTTATTCCAAAGCCCGAAACGCGCCCCGAGATTCCCGAGAATCCCGAAAAAAAATTATTTTTTCGGTTTCGAAGCTCTACCTTCGCAGAGCCCGGTTTTCAAGAAAACTCCCGGTTTTCAACGACGAAAGTCATATTTAGAGCCGAGGTGCTGCCCAAATTATTATTTTGACCCCCGGTTAATTCAAGGTGAGTTTAATATATAGGAACAATTGTATGTTATGTGTTATATGTGCTATGTGCTTTTCAGAATTATTATTCCGGGTTATTTTCCTGTGTTATTTTGGTTTTATACCTTTGGCTATGTAAAGCATGAATTGTATACTAACGGAATACTAACGGAGCTGTACCTCTGACTTGAAGTGTATGACATAGGCATCACTTGGGTATTGGTATGAACCGTTGACCATGAAGTGTATGACATAAGCATCACTTTGGCTTCGGTAGTATACTAAAATAAGGCTTAAAGCCTGGATATTCTAGCAAAATGATATTCCTGAGTATTTTTCGTGCTATATTTATTCATTATTCTTTTTAATAGCAAAAGAAATACCTTTGACCATGTGATCAGTGAAAGGACTTAGATTCATATTGGTACTGGTATGTAGCCTCTGACCATGTAGAACATGTCTCCGTAAGAGAATGATTTCTATTCTATGGCATTGGCAAAAAGGGTTAGACAGGGCGTGAAAACCTGAAATCTAGCAAAAGGTTAATCCGAAGTTGTATGTCTTCTGTGCCATTTGGGCCAAAGTGTTATTGATGTATATCAAGTATGGAAATTGTTATGTCTCAATGATTGTATATCTTTGAATCAAATCAATAATTGTTAGGGAAAGCTTGTCACATTATGCCTTTGTTGTTCCTTGCTCCTATTTGCTTCTGCCATATTGGTATATATATGTGGCATAACGTTATATTGTATCTATTATTGAACTCACTAAGCGTTATCGCTTACCCCTCCCAATATTTAAACATAATGCAGACAATAAGCACCCAGTATAGTTGGAAGACTTAGAATAGTTTGTAATAGTACTTTGTACTTCAGTTTATGTTTGTATAAAATTACAATATCCTGGGTAGTTATGTAAAATCTTAAAACATAGTCGGTTTGTATCCAATCCTTTGTAATCACTTTATCAATGTAAAATACTATTTTATAAATATGCATGTTGCATGTTTTGGAGTAACTATATTTTCAAGTATGAAAGTTTGGATCTCTCAGAAATATGAAAGTATAGAAAGGGGTTCTTTCAGAAAACTCAACTCAACTCGTCGAGTTGGATGCACAACTCGTCGAGTTCCTCACCCCTTTCTTATTAAACTCATTCCAGTCGATTCCAATGCTCCAAACTCCAGATCCAACCTCCTAGGATGAAGTTACCACGTAAAGTTGCTAACTTTACGATCATGCAAGGCCTCACAAGGCTATATCACTCAAAACTAAGCTCAAGAAGGGGTTTAGGACATGAAGACGGGTCAAAGCTTCAAAAAGCTTGAGACTTTATATACATGAGGGCTTGGAGGAGTCCAGATTTGCAACTACACCCTCTGGACAAGCTTAACCCGATAATGGCCCTCATTTTGAACCAAAATGCCCATAAACTCACACAAGAAGAGATCTAAGAAATGGTAAGCCAAGGTAAAGACTTTATACCGCCAGATGGATGCTACAACTGTATGAACGCTGGATCTAAAAACTCCTTCTTGTTCCAAGTTCTTCACTCTTCATGCTCCTTCAAGGAATGCACCAAAATTGCATACTATTAGCTCCAACACTCTCAAAATGGAAGGTACTCGATTAGGGTTTGTCTCAGGGTGGCAAAGTGATGAGGGGGAGGGGTAAAAAAGTTAAAGTCCTTTAAACAGGGTGCAAGCCCGAACAATTAGGGTTTCATCAAACACACTCAACTCGTTGAGTCCAGTCCTCCGACTCGACGAGTAGAATTCATATTCCGCGCATGCTGATCAACTCCTACACGACGAGTTGGGGCCAACCAACTCGTCGAGTAGGCCCCTCACTTGCACTAAATCCTCAAGTTTCACATCCAGGAATCGGGGTGTTACAATACCGCCATTGAAAATTCGTTCTCCCTCTCCAGGGAGATTGAAATATCAATTGAAATCAGAGTTCTCCGTCCCCTAAAACAATTTCAAGAACCTAATTTCACCCATAATGGTTGGACTTCAGGTATGGTCTCGTATTCAGTAGGGTTTGTCGCCACATACTATTTCAGTTGATCTCAAGTCGTCAACTACTAACCTTCAATCGATTGTAATATACACATAGAGGTCTCACATTTAAGTGATTTTTTTTTCTACGTTTTTTCTCTACTGGGATTTTTCTCCATTGAGTTATCTTCATCAGCAAGAATGTTGAACTCTTGTTTCGCCAAGTACTCTTTTAGTTGGTCTCAGGTCGTCGGATACTAACCTTCGGTAGATTGAAATATTCATGTACAAGTCTCACCTTCAATTGATTTATTCTTCTTTCTGGGTTTTTTCACTGTTGGGGTTTTTCTTCATTGTGTTGTCTTCACTAGAGGTATGTGGAACCCTTGTCTTTGACCCCTGGTCCACAAGGATTTCTTTTATTTTTAATCACCTAAATGCATTGTTTGCTGAAATGCATGTGTTTGATTGATTACTTAATGAAACCAA